>NC_064291.1:10302142-10337302 GCF_019186545.1 Solanum stenotomum | reverse complement strand
TATATAAATTTAATTTTATTGATCAACAAAAGTTTATCAATATCAAATTTAATATATAAATCTCCTTGAATTGATCAACGATATTTCTTTAATTGATAATGTATTTCATATCTAAACCACTAGTATATAAGACTTGATTTGTTAAACTACTCGAGGAGTATATAATTAATCAACGTATTTTATACTCCGATAAAGTATCGTTTACATGTCATCATAATTAGAAGGTGATCACTACACTTAACATCCATTCAATTAGATCGAACGTATATAATAATACTAGCTATCTCGTGCGCATTTCATACTCGAATGGATTATATGTTAGCTCTTCACCTCTACATCATGACATCAGATATTAAGTTTATGATTAGACGAAGGACTGATAGAATTTGTACATTACTCTAAAAATATAAGTATAATTATCTCCTAATTCATATCAACGTAGTTTCATACTCTAAATATGGATTATAGATATTTTTTATTTATTCCACGAATTCTAACTTTTTATTTATAGAAGTATACAAAATTGTTACACTTTTTGAACAATTAATTGTAGGTGTAAAATGAAATTTTAGTATTATGCACAATAGCAAAATTATGATTATTAATAGGAATATTTTAAACAAACCGACCTCCAGATGTCGCTTTTATTAAAAGTAATTAGATTTAATAAAAAAATACCGACGTCATGAGGTCGGTATCACATTAAAAAGTAATCATGTTAATTAAATAATATTGACATCGGGAGGTCGGTATTTTATATTAAATTATTTTAACTTGTATAAATTACCGTCATTCGGAAGACGATTTATTTAAAGTTGATTGAAAATATTAATTTATTACATACTATTTAATTTTACCGACTTCCAGAAGTCGGTATTATAATTTTTTTGTTTTTTATATTACACAAAATCGTCCTCCGAAAGAAGATTTAAATAAAATTAAATCAAAATATTTCTCAATTTTGTTTTTTATATTTAATTGAGAAAATAATACCGACATCAAGAGGTCGGTTTTTATTGTAATTCATTTTCTGGGAAAAATTCTGACCTCAGGATGTCGAAATTTGGTTTTCCCGCTTTATTTTGCATAAAAACCGACTACTTGTTGTCGGTTTTCATATCAACGTAATTTCATAGTATACAAAAATTGTTATAGGTGTAAAATGAACAACAAACCGACCTCCGGATGTCGCTTTTAAAAGTAATAGATGAAATAAAAATACCGACCTCCGGATGTCGCTTTAATTAATAGTAATTAGAAAAAATACCGACCTCCTGAGGTCGGTATTTTAATTACATACTATTTAATTTTACCGACATTCGGAAGTCGGTATTATAACCTACATCAAGAAGTCGGTTTTTATGCAAAATAACCAAATTCCGACCTTAGGAGGTCAGAATTTTTCCTAGAAACAAAAACTGACCTCTTGATGTCGGTATTAGTTTCTCAATTAAATATAAAAAATACCTACCTCATGAGGTCGGTATTTTATATTAATTTATTTTTTACATACTATTTGATTTTATGACATACAGAAGTCGGTATTATTTGTTATTTGTTTAATACCGACATCAAGAGGTCGGTTTTTATTGTAATTCATTTTTTTCTGAGAAAAATTCCTACCTCCAGAGGTCGGAATTTGATTTTTCCACTTTATTTTGCATAAAAACTGACTACTTGTAAATACCAACCTCCGGAGGTCGGAAATTACCAACCTCCATTTGAGGTCGGAATTTTTTAGGTCGATATTCACTGTTTTTTTAGTAGTGGTAGATATAATATAACCTTCATCCCTATAAAATCAGTTTTGATTAGGTTATTGCTAGAAATGTTTATTTATTCATATACTTATTGCCTACTTATTTTGTAAAAGAGTATTCTATCTGAAAAATGTGGTAGGGACTGTAGACAATAAAATTTCGCGTTGAGATAACAATAATCAAGAACGGAAAATTATGCAATAATCATTTTATTATTTTAAGTGCTAGTGTTACAATCTCTATGATTCCTCTGAATTCACATTTTCAAATATAAATTCAAGGGCTCTTGAGCTTGTTCTTGAATCTTTGATAAGCTTGGACTTGAACTTTATCTTGATCTTGACTACTAGTTGAATTCAAGGGCATCGAGCTTGATCTTGAATTCGGTGGTCTTGATCTTAATTGTTCTTGTTCTTGATCTTGATCTTGACTTGAACTTTATCTTGATCTTGATTTCTAGTTGAATTCAAGGGCTTCAAGCTTGATCTTGAATCCAGTTGTAACGACCCGGAAAACTAGTAAGTGAAACTAGAGCCTAACGAGTTTGCTTTTGAGTTTGTTATGGGGTTTGAAGTGGTAAAGTGATGTCCCGAGCTTAGGTTGAGGAGTTTAGGGGTTAAACGTCAAGGTACTATCCCCCAAGGACCAACCAAGAGTCCTTGAGGGGGGCCCTAAAGCCTAACCCCCAAAGCTGCCAAAAACCAAAAAGCTGTCATTTTTGGAAGCTACGGATGGGACCTACTCCCCGTAGGTCCATCCACACCCCTTGGATGGCTTCCGTGGGTCAAGGCCCCAAATGGTGACCCTCAGACCCAAACCACAGATGTTTTATTTAAAAAGAGAAAACAACGAGTTTTAAAGAGTCGCCACTTAATTTTTAAAGAAAAATTAAGAAAACTGATTTTTTTCAAAAGATTAAAACAGAAATCAATTGAAAATATTTAAAGGGGTTGGGGGTTCTTATTAGCATTTCGGGAAGGGTTTGAAATTACCTGAAATGCCCGCTAACATGCGGTTATCTGATAATTAACTATTTGCTGAAAAATAAATGGTCTTAATTCAATATTGAGAGAATGAATAATTATGAAAGTTTAAACCATTTTAAGGGGGAAAAAGGGAAATACTGAGATATTATCTAAGTAAAATATTTCGAAGTAATTCATGTAAGAAAATAAACACTTATTCAATTTTTAGGAAAATAAAAGTAATCGATTTAAAGTGGTTATCTTTTGGGGAATTGGTTTAGGGAACAACCTTAAAATTAAACAAACAAGTAAACAAGTGATAACAATCAAAATAAATAGGAGATGAAGAAGGGAAATTGGGCCCAAGTCTGGTTCTGTCCGCCTGGCCAGCACTTGGGCCTAATTTATGTTTTGGGACCAAAGGCTTAATATTTAGTACCTGTCCTAAACTAATCTTTGAAATTTGCTTTTCTTTGGGCCTTTGGCCCAATTCTTGTCTCCTTGTACCTATCTTAATAACTAACAAATAATAAGGGAAAAATTTTCAAAACAACAATATTTTAGCTTTTAGTGACACTCCTTAACAACAGTTTCATTATTTATTAAAAATGTCATTATTTTAGTTTGTTAAGAGATTAGTTATGTATTTATTTTATTTTGATTAATTTGAAAGAATACAAATAATTAATAACAGAATAGAGAAAATCATGGAACAGAAAAATTCAAAAAAGGTAAAAAAGATTTTAAATACAAACAGTTACGTTTTGAAAAGAGCATAAATAGTCATCTTTCCGTCGAGCTTTTTTTTGCTATCTTCTTAAGAACATCAAAAAAAAATTAAAATAATTTAGTTTGTCTTCTGAATCATTCATCTGATAACTTTCAAAGCTTCTTCAAGTTGAATACGACATATTTTTGAAACATAATTTTTCAAAATTGACAACTATGAATTTGTTGCATCTAGTGAACAATCGAAAAACAATTAGGTATTTTTTTTCAATTTTTTTATTTGTTTGGATGAGATATTTGTATATGTCGAGTACAAGAGTGTTTTTTTTCTGATTGAATCAGTGAAATCTTTGTATGCATTGGGATTTATAGCTTTTTTCGGATGTTTTGTATCCAAATTATGATGTATAACGAATGAAATTGTTTTTTTTTAGTTTAGTAGCTGTTTTTTCTGTTTGAATGCATACAATAATTTGTATCTCATTAAGTTAATGTAACTAATCGATCATGAACTATATGTTGAATACAACAATATATGAATACAATAGTGAGATGAAAATACAAGTTATAAATACAAAGTGAGATTGAATATAAAGTTGTGAATACAAAAGAAATACTCTCTTCATTTGAAATACAAAGTGACTTTGAAAGGTAAAATACAAAATAATGGATCATGAACTATATGTTGGATACAACAATATATGAATACAAAAGTGAGATGAAAATACAAAGTTATAAATACAAAGTGAGATTGAATATAAAGTTGTGAATACAAAAGAAATTAAATACTCTCTTCATTTGAAATACAAAGTGACTTTGAAAGGTAAAGTAGGCACATAAAATACAAAACTTGTTGGTATACAATTAGGTTGAATACAAAACAAAAGAGAAATACAAACTTGTTCACATATAAATTGAGATTGAAATACATAATGAATACCCAATAAAATACAAAATTGTTAGCATACAGTTATGATGAATACAAATTAAGAAGGAAATGCAAACATGTTGGTATACTAATTTAGATTGAAATACAATGCAAAAATAAAAAAATGTAAAACTTGTTGATATGTAGATATAATGAATACACAAATAAACTGTTGATTCAGACATTGTAGACAGACAAATGTTTTCCCCAAATCTAAAACCCTAAAAGCAAATATAAATGTATTAAAAATCAAACAAAATAAACATATGAATGAATTTGTAGATTCTAATAAATCTGAAATATTAAAAAAAAATCAGAAAAAAATCAAAAAAAAAAATTTAATCGACTAAAAATCTAAAATACATAAATTTACATGAATATGTAAACAAACTTGCATAAAAATAAAAAAAGTTAACGGAAAATCCGTAATATGAACAATGCGAAATATAAATCATAAACGGTGATATTGAAACAAACCAAAAGAAATCTAAATAACTAATTGAAATACATAAATATTAGATGAATATGTAAACAAACTTGCATAAAAATTGAAAAAATTGATAGAAAATCCGTAATATGTACAATGCGAAATATAAACCATAAATGGTGATATTGAAAACAAATCAAAAGAAATCTAAATAACTAATCGAAATGGATAATGGAAATTACCTTACCAACTGAGAAATCTGCTTGAATTAATAAAGATATTTCGTTTAACAATAAAGAAAATTTCTTGATGAACAACAATTTAGCACCTTGAAGAAAGATAAACTTGAAACGTGAAAGGTGAAAGGTGGGGAAGAAACGTGAAAGTTGGGAAAGAAAAGTGAATGGTGATGAAAAAAGGTTAATAGTATTGGTTTAATTTTATTTCTTTCACTTTAAACGGTTATTGGTATATAATTTGGTCCAATATAGGACTCTTTCCATAAATAAAATTAATTTAAAATACTAAAATCTAAATACATATTATTTTATAAAAATATTGTCATTCTGCCATTTTAAATAAATATTTTAAAGTGTTGTTATTTTGACTAATTATGTTAGGTATTATGACTTAATTGCTAATTTTCTCAAATAATTATAATTACAATAAAAGGGCTTAGGCCCAAAGGTAACAAAATACAAGCTGAATTTCAAGGCCTTTAGGCCCATTTCCATTTTCGTATACACTAGTTGTATACTAGTGCATACAATCTCGTATATTAGCTCCAAACACCTGTACGTCAATTCCAAAAACTTATTCTTCAATTTCGATGGCTGGCTGACTCAAAAGAATTGGGCCTTTATGGCCCAATATGAAAATGCAAGGCTAGGGGATATAGTTCATGAAGACTTGGGCAAATTTCACATGCAACAAAAACTGAAAATAAATATTAGTACTCAATAATAATATCTCTAAACCATAGCTTAAAAATGATCAATCAATCCCAAAACAATAAATGTATCGAAGGGAAGTACAACTTAACACCGTAAGCTAAGGAAAATAAATAAATAGATTGGATAATTATAGTAAACAAATGGCAGATTTCAAGTGGAAGAGAAGACAATTTTAATCAGGCCTAAAATGATTCAATCAACCCACATGCTCTGTAAAATCTCATTTACACATTAATTGTAATCAACTAAGCCATAAAATCATTTTTTCATCTCGGTAGACTAGTGCAGAAACCAAATAACATACAACCCAAACCACTGGCAATTGATCTTATACTAAGGAAAAATCAACATGCTGCACACATTAAGAAAATAAATGCCAATAAATTTATACCTCGAGTAACCTTAAAGATTAAACTCTAACAAAACTAAAAACCGGAAGAAGAAAATAAGAAGCTTAGATTCTAAGTTGACTCAATCACGAACAACAATCCATTCCAAACCATTTTTTTTAAAAAGAAGACAGAGAGATGGCAAAAATTTAATCATGGGTCACACTAAGAAGTGAGATATTAATACTTGATCAAAAATGGAGAAAAGAAGAATGAAAAAAAATAAAAAAAATAAATAAATACTATTAAATAGAAACTAATTTAGCTACAGACATCAAAATCAGTCTTAACATGCTTTAGAACATAAGGCAATGAATTAACCAACTCATACGATTTACACTAATTGAAATAACAAAAAGAAGAAAATAACTTATAAATCAAAAAACCGAAATCACCTACGGAAGATGATTTCGAACTTAATGACTGAACCACAACTTTCATAGCCAACCAGGCAAGATTAACAATGAGGCAAGAAGAAAATAGGAAGAAACCAACTTAACGCCTTACGGAAATATTAAGATTTCTAGCAAAACAAACCAAAAAGACACTTGAATCGACAAACAAACTTATATCAATGCTTTGCAATCAACGGTAAATCGAAAAAACTCAACATTCTAACATTTAGACGCCTCATTTAAGAAGAAAAATGAGAAGTAATAATGAGGATGTTACCTTTCGTTGAGCAGGAACTGGGAACCATGAGTTGGAGAGCTTCTTGTAACTACCAATGAACTCCAACAAAAAGCAAGAAAGAAAAAATCCAAAGCAAAACTCCCAAATTCTTGTAGTTTGGAACCTATTTTTATATATATTCGATCGACTAAGGTAATGTGTAGCCAGTTTTTATTGTGTTTTTCTTCTCTAAAGCCAACTGATTCCAACTCTTTCCCAACTTTTTTCCAACCCCCCACAACGAAGATGAAAAAGGCTTTTATAGAAGGAGATTAGGGCTGATTTAAGGGGGAAAACGGGAGGGATTGGGAGAATTCGAATTCAAATTTTGAATTCCTATTTTTGAGATAAGGCTCAAACGGCTGGCAAAGTACCAATTTCAACGGATTTGGAAGGAGAGTCGTCCGATTCGAGTCAAGGACGAACTCGAAAGGAGATAGAGACACCTGGCCTTGTTCTCGTACTAACGGATAAGGAAGAGGACGAGGGTCACATGATTTTGGTCGCGTCTGGTTCGCTGTTTTGCTGGAACAACATTTTGCAGCGCGTGGACTAGGTTTCGTTGAACTTCTGAAGAAGAAGAACAAAGGGTATAGGGGTGGGGTTATGTTTGTTTGCTGTGTGGGCTGATGTTGTATGTTGTATTGTTGGAATAATTGGGTTTTTGGGCTGGGTCTTGGTGTAATGTTGGATGGAAATTGGAGGCATTAATGGGCTAAGTTGTAGGAATTGGAAATAAGAGAATTGGGTTGCTGAAAAATGAAAAAAGGGGCCAAAACTTAGATGGCTCAAGGATAAAATTTAATTGATTAGAATTTGAATTTAAGCTTTAGCCATATGAATTTAAATTATACCCAATTAGAGATTGAAAAGGTAGTCAAACTTAGTTAATTAGGATAAGATTGGCTAATAATTAAATACGATGAATTAATATAATTGATTTACTAGATTCTTAATCTTAACGAAATAAAAATAATTACTTTACGTATGAAATCATTAATTCGAATATATAAACTAATATCAAATGAGCTAATTAACACAACACTTAAAAGTAAACTCTTTGGGAAATATTTTTTTTAATGTTCGTAGTATGTAATAATTATATACAAAATTATATAAAAATATATATATTGTTTTAAAATTATAAAAATGACTAAGATTGCTTCAAAACTAATTTTTTTTTTTTTTGAATTTTTTGTAAAACTAATCATCCAAGTCATTGAAAAGTAAGAAGCTTGAAAGTTAATTCTTATCGGGGAGGATCAAAATTAGGTGTCAACAACTGTTCCTCGTTTAACTTGGATTGATGAAAGAAATCCGAGGAAAATGAAATTGATGAATCCAATTTTGACTGACCACATCTTTATCCTATTGAAAAGGGATTTTGGTACGGACTTTAGGAATCATAGCCGAACCCCAGAAGTGGGTGTCCTACATATCTCGGGCTATATGAGAATTCAGGACACTTGTAGTCTGATACGCTTGATTCGACGCATGATTTGAAAGAATTCAAAAGTCATTCCAATACCAAATTATGAAGAGGCCGACATGCTCGAGAATAAGATTTAAGAGCGAATGTTGGAATACAACCGAGTTTTCAACATTAAGCCCGCCTATATATCCTTAATCCTTAGGAATCAGGCTTTTGTAGTTTGACTCAATCGGTTGAAAATGAAATCTATTATGCAAGATAACCTTTGGTTCTGGCAAGCGACAAAGTAAGTCGAGTATAAAAAGGAGGCTTGCAACCTCTTAGCCATGAATGTGGCATGCTTCACACCCATAATTAAGGACTTGCACAGACATAATTTCCAAAGCTCTTGGTGCATTGTCACTCAGATTGGAAAGATGCCTCCAGTGAAAACCAGATTTTTCCAGATGCGAAATTGAAATCGGTAAACCTAAAGAAAAACCCACATGCCTTCTGATAGGGGTGTGGTTTGATTGTGGTGAAAGTTGTTCCTCTGCTCGCATCCTAAGAGTTTGGCACTCCTTTTTGGACTATGTCCCAGATTGCTGCTAAGAAAAGGTATCACGTTGTGCTGCATCCGTATTGATATTGTCTGCACCTGTGGTTTGATTTGAGAATTCATCCTCTTGGATGCTCTCGACAAAGACTGAGATAAAACTCATTGACATAAAAATGTAATTCAAATGGAGAAATAGCGTTTTTTATCATGTTGACACATAGTCGCTCTCTTTGAACATTTAACATCAGTTCCTTCATTTTGACGTTAGGCCAATAAAACTTATATCTCATATTTGCAATATAATTCTTCGAATGTACTCTTTCTTTGATATCAAAATAATAAAATATACACTGATGTAATATGTTGATAGCTCTCTTGATGACGTTCTTGCAAATGAAAATAATGAAGATGATTCTTCATTAGTAAGATGACGATAATGATAGGATGATGTTGCTTCATCGATAGGATGATGATGATGCTAGGATGATGTTGATCCATCGATATGATGATGATGTTGATGCTCCATTGGTAGGATAATGATGCTTCATTGATAGAATGATGTTGCTCCATCAATAAGATGATGATGATGCTCTATCGATAGGATGATGATGTTGATGCTCCATTGATAGGATGATGATATTGATGCTCATTAGTATGATAACGATGCTTCATTGAGAGGATGACGATAATCCATTAGTAGAGTGATATTGATCCATTGATAAGATGATGCTACTTCATCCATAGGATGATAATTCTTCATCGATAAAATGAAGATTGACAATGACCCATTGATAGGATAATACTGATGAAGATCCATTGATAGGATGATGATAATAAAGATCCATCCGTAGGATGATAATGATGATGATGAAGATTCGTCGGTAGGATAATATTGATCCATTGGTAGGATAATATTGATGATGCTCTATCGATAGGATGATGTTGATGCTGATGAAGATCCGTCGGTGGGGTAACGTTGATCCATTGGTAGGATAATGTTGATGATGCTCCATCGGTAAGATGCTGATGTTGATGCTGATGAAGTTCCGTCGGTAGGGTAATGTTGATCCATTGGTATGATAATGTTGATGATCCATTGGTAGGATAATGTTGATCCATTGGTAGGATAATGATAATGAAGATCTGTCGGTAGGATGATGATATTCCATTGATAAAATAACGATGATGTCCCTCTGGGTGATGATACTATCTCATTTGATAATACTCTAGGAATGTTCATCCGGGTGGTAGAGACGATGTCCCTTTGGGTAGTTCACATTATCGCATCTAACATCAACGAAATTCGTGAATATTCTTCAAATGTTCTTGATGCTGAAAAATGTAATTTGATGTCATTAAAGATGCTTGTACATGTTGAGAATGATGCTTTCGCTTGTTCCTATTTTGAACACTTTATTTTTGTTGTGACTCAAGGTTTGCTGGGAATTTGAAATGAGGTGTTGTTGCTCGTATTTTGAACTCTTTCTTTTTCTTTTGAAATATTCCAATGACTTTCCTGCATCCACAAAAAAGTTGTCAATTTTGAGGAGCACCTCACCCTTTTGACTTCTCCATATTTGTTGAATGGAGAAATATGATGAACTTGAGGCAATCTTATAGACCTGCATCCACAGAAAAATTATTAGTTTTTTAAACAAACTGATTTGTGTTGACTTCTTCAATCGCTTGCTTCTTGTCTTGCTATCTTCAGTTGATCACTCTAATCTCTTGCTTCTCGATAGACAAGACAAAATATTTTATGCAAAAATATTTGAAACATATAGATAAAATCTTTAAGAAATAGGTTTTCAAAAAGATGTAATTGAAAAAGGTCACTGCCAAGTGTCATGTCACGTCAAGCTTAAATGAACGTCCTTGGTTCGAAACTTTGGTGTGTCCGATAACTTGTTCTAGAGAATTCAAAATCCTTAAAGCTTGGGAAATTTCTGACATGGTTCTCCCGAAATCTATTATAATTGGGAAGTTTTGTAGTTGACTATGAAATTCAAAGGTGTCGGAGATTGCTGCAGTTCACTATGAACTTTAACGATACCAGAGATCATTTGAAGTTAGCTTTAAACTTCTAATATGCTCTTAATATTCAAAATTTACTACAAACTTTAAGTGATGCTTGAAGAAAATTTTGAGGCCATCCTAAAAATCTCTGTCCAGTTAGATGTCTTGGAGTATCTCGAATAGTTGATATATGACTTGTAGTTTTGAGACCCTCTCAAAAATTCTGTCCCAATTACAACTCTCAATGTATCTTCAGTCTCGAATTATTGGAGAGATTCTCTTCTCGAGAATTTTTGAGTCCCTCTCAAAAATTCTGTTTCAGTTTATATCGTAAAGAAAAATAGAAATCTTAGTGGAGATATGACTGAGTCGTTGTGGCGCCTACGTATCCCGTTGAGGCAGGAATCAAGTCAAATGTAGTTCCCCCTCAAGGATTAACAGAGATATGAATTTTTAAGCAAGGAACCGACCGAGGCCGACATAGGCTGCCTATGTATCTCATTTTTGAGAATTCAGGTCGAATGTAGTTCAAGTACAAAAGGAAGAAATATTAAAAAGGGATAGGCCGACATAGGCCGCCTACGTATCTCATTCTTGAGAATTCAGGTTAGACATAGTTCATTTAAAAGAGATAAATTCTAAGCATGAACGACTACAAGCAAATAAAGGTGGTTACAAGGAAAAGAGAGAAATCGAGTCTATAAACATTGTATCTTTTGACACATTTAAGTAGATTGATGGCTTGTGAGATCCAATGTTCATGCTCAACCACGTAATGTCATCAAACAAATGTATTGATGTGTTCTTTAAGCAAACAAATGAGTTCTCTTTCCTGTATTTTTGTTAGATAGACACCAATTTTGATTTCTTTGATGCATTCATCATGTTCCTGATTCACTATTTTGATCTCTTCTGAATTTGGCTTATCATGACTTTTGAATTGTCCGAACTCTTCAACTAGGTGTTTGGGTACCATGATCTTTTCATTGTAGTCCTCAAATTCGTCTGCATCTACCCCATTTTATTCATTCAGCTTGTGACACGACATGCTATTGACAGATTCGAAAACATTTTCACTGAAATCACAAATAGATACAGTCAGATAGTAAATATAAAGCAAATAAAGTAAATTTTCGCAATAAAGGAGGTTTTCATTTGAAATAAGAAATTGAGAACTTTGTCCATGGCAATAAATCATTTTGCTTTTTTTTTTTTCAAAATATGAGAAGGGAGATTAAAACATAGCAAGGCAAAAATAGAGTAAAGGAGGGTCTCGAGCCTCATTCGGAACACCATCAATTTTAGAAATAACATAGAAGATTGTCTATGTCTACTAAGACGAGCGATGAATTAAGAGCGAAGTGAATGTCCAATTAGGCATTTGCTCCTTTGACTTGATGTCTAGTATGACTGGTGTCTCGATCATCTCTTCAAGCACAATATCACCTTCTTTGAACAAATTTTTGATTCCTTCCCCTAGACCATTTTGCATTGGAAAAGACTGATATGAGTGAGGCAATGATTTTGAAAAAGCTTGATCGATCTTCTGCTTGTCCTGACCTTTTTTCGGTACCAAAGCAAAAGCTTGATGAGGTGCCATGATCACAAATTTGGATTTCTCTGTTTTGATTCGAGGGACTACAACTTTCTCAAACTTTTCAAGGTTGGCTGAGATTATGACTTTCTCCACATTCAAATCTTCTTCGACTTCAATCATATTAATAGTCATCCCTCCATGATTCGGCATAGGGTTACTATTGACATTAGGAGTGGCAGTCTGAAGAGTGACGACCTTTTGATCTATCAAGTCTTGAATTTTATGCTTCAAGTTGATACAATCCTCAGTAATATCCCCATCACCTCCTGAATGGTAAGCACAGTGAAGATCGAGTCTATAAAGCTTGGAGTTGACATTGATATCTTTTGGATCAATTGTCTGTATCAGGCCAGCTGATTTCAATCTCTCAAAAAGTTGTGTTCGGCTCTCAACCAAAAGAGTAAAGACTCTAGATGGTTTCTTCTCAACCAAAAGAGTAAAGACTCTAGATGGTTTCTTCTCAAGATTTGGGTGATGAGGATAGTAATTATTTCCTGGATATGAAGGTACTTGAGGGTAGTTTGGAGTATTTTGGTGAGTTGGTGTTTGCGTTTGGAAATTTGGTTATGTGGAGCTCGGTAGTTAGGAGGGGTGTTTTGGTAGTACGGGGGTGGAGTTTGATAACTTGATTGGATAGTTGAACAATTAACTGATGGAGCTTGGTAATATGGATGGGTATTTTGGTAATGTGGAGGTGGGGTTTGGTAAACAAGAGATGAAATTTGGTAACTTGCTGGTGGAGTTTGGTAATTAAGAGGTAGAATTTGGTAACTCGGTGGTAGAGTTTGATAACCCAATTGGGTATAACGAGCTGGATATGAATTTTGTGGAGCTCGAGGATAACCTTTGCAAGGTGAGGATTTTCTGAAGTGTCATTTTCCATCAGATGCGCAGGAAATATAAGACACATCCTCTCTCTTCTTTTTCAGCAATCCTGAAGATTCGGTTGGGGCGACAACATGAGAAATCTTTCCAGTTTTAATCCCATCTTCGATAGTCTCACCTACCATGACTACCTCCGCAAATTTTGCTCCAATGAGAAACAATATCCTTTCATAATACTCTGGCTCTTGAATGCGTATGAACATTTCAACGATCTCTTTCTCAGACATAGGAGGTCGAACCCGAGCAGCCTCTTTCCTCCACCTTCACATATATTCACGATAGCTTTCAGTGGATTTCCGCTTAATTCTCTGCAAAGAATAGTGATCAGGAACGATCTCCACATTGTAGGAGAACCGTTCGATGAAATCCTTAGCTAATGCATTCCAGCTAGACCACTGCTTTATCTCATGAGAGGTAAACCATTCCAACGCTTATCCACTTAAACTTTGGCTAAAGAACCGCATTAACAAGGCTTCATTCTTGCTAACTCCTACGAGTTGGTCACAATAAGCTCTCAGGTGCGCCAATGGTTTACATGTTCCTTCGAAAGTGTCAAATTTTGGCACTTTAAACCCTTCCAGGAGGTCCAGATTCGGATGGATGCACAAATCTTCATAACTCAATCCATCGACTTCAAGAATATAGTGCAGGTCCTTCATGGCTTTCCTGATCTCTTTTTTCATCTTCAGCTTGACTGCCTCTTCCTTTCACCTCCACCCTCTCTCATGTTCCTTATAGTGATCAAGCTCGGAACAGTTGGCATAGGGTTCATTTGGAATTGGAATATGAAAAGTAGTTTTTTGAGGCAATGGCGGAGCAATTGAGGGATTCCGGGTATTTTGAGTGACTTGGTAATTTTGGGGGAAAGTCTAGGGTTTGTATGCTGATTTTGGTGATGGGTAAAGATTTGCAGACTACTAACATTTGGGTTTTGAGGGAGAGGACAAATTTGCAGGTTGGTGTTTTGAGAAGGAAGTGGCGCTTGAGAGTTGGTACCTTGAGGAGGAGGTAACGCTTGGTAAGAGACGAAGGCATGATGGGGATTTGAGGCGGTTAGGTCGACGATTGGGGGATTTTGAGCGGGGTTAGAGGGTGAGTTTTGAACCTGTTCCGCGCTTGGAGGAGGAAAGTGGAGTGAAGGTCTTCCATCTCCTAGAGCATTGAAAGCGAAAATTCAATTAGGCAAATCTTGCCTTCTTTGCATTTCGACCCTCATTTCGGCGATCTGCTGTATCAACTGCATAATTAATTTGTTTTGATCAGTGACAACAGGCTGAGCCACTACAACATCAGTCAGGCCAACCTCGCCATTCTTATCACCCATTACTACCTTTTTTTTTTTTTTGCAAACTTTGATCGGGAAAGAAATCTTTAAGAGCCTTAGGTCTTGTGAAATAAAGGTGTTCAACCAGTTTATCAACACATATCAGTTCTAAGTTCCTGACAAAGAAAAATAACTCAAAAGATAAACGTGTTAGTCTATGTAGATGATAAATAATACAAAATATCGCACATATGACCGCAAACACATAAGAGTTGCTCCACTTAAAGATAAACTAGCCCAAATATTTAGAAACATTATTAAATTGACAGAATTTTGTCTATTTGATTTTGAGCTTAGTGAATCAGAAAGGTCAACTTAAGTCGAAACAAAGTTAATTTTATCTTTTATTGTCATATTTTTTTTTATTTTCGATTGATATGAAACTCTATTCTCTTTGCAAGGGTTGGAAAAGATAAAAATTTCTTAAAATGAGGACCGACCCTTGAAAGGTTGCCTACGTATCTCACGAGGGAGAATTCAAGTCCTACGTAGTTTGACCTTTCTTTTTGACTTAAGACCAAAAGTCGACCTTTTCTGAGATGGGAGAGTAAGGATTTGAAAATGAAGTTTGAATTTTGTTGGAAAACTAAAGACTCGAAGAATATTTGGACGCACTTTCGATAGTGACTTAATATTTGTGCTTAGGGGTTCTAAAAAATCTCGAACAAGAGTGAGCTAGAATATCTCCAAATAAAGCAACATATTCACACACGCAGTTATAACACATAAGCAAATATTGCGCGTTCTAAACAGTTATGCGACCTTTTTGTGCCAAGGGTAGGCCTAATGATTTGGAAGATGTATACGTCATTTGAAACATTCAATTGCCCCCAAAACCCAAATTTATACAAGTTTAGGAATACAAATAATCAGTCCCACGTAGGGGTACAATCCTAAACTATTCTTCCATGGGAGGTCCCTCTTCTTTCTTGATTTCTTGTCATCTCCGAGTGCCAACGCCTTTGGATGGACTAGTAACTTGATCATTCTTCAACTCGAACAAACTATTAAACTCTCTACACCAACAGACAGTGGTTTGTCAAAAAGCGTATACATCCTTTAAATTTAAACACATAAATATGATCATCCATTTAGGCTATGACCCGTTTTGAACTCAAGGTGGTCTATCTAATGGGCCCAACACGCCTTGAGTGTTGGGTCATCTTAGGCCAATGCACTAATTTTTGGGATTGGGCTTCACTTTACACTAGTTTGACTAAGAGTGAGCTTTATTTATAGTAGATCAGTGACCCAAGTGGACTACTTGGGCTGGGATAATTAACGACCATTGACTATCCAGTAGTCAACTACATTCGTTAGGGTGCCCCGAGAATAATTTGGTTAACGAACAACTGCGGCCCGCATAATCGTCTTTTAAGTAAAAACAAAAATAAGTGTCGTTTGACGAAATATATGTCATGCTATGAATGCAACAATTTAATATTGCTAAAAATTAAACAAATAAGCAAATAAATAACAAACATTAGCCAAACATATTAATTTTAAGGTTAGAACCCAATATGTTTCCCCAACAGAGTTGTCATTCTGTTTTATTTAAACAGAGAAAACAACGGGTTTTAAGAGTCGCCACTTAATTTTTAAAGAAAAATTAAGAAAACTGATTTTTTCTAAAGATTAAAACAGAAATAAATTGAAAATATTTAAGGGGGTTCGGGGTTCTTATTAGCATTTTAGAAAGGATTTGAAAGCATCCAAAATATCCGCTAACACGCGGTTATCCGATAATTAACTATTTGACTAAAAAATAAATTGACTTAATTCAATATTGAGAGAATGAATAATTATGAAAGTAAAAACCATTTTAAGGGGGGAAAAGTGAAATATTGAGATATTATCTAAGTAAAATATTTCGAAGTAATTCAAGTAAGAAAATAAACAATTATTCAATTTTTAGGAAAATAAAAGTAATTGATTTAAAGTGGTTATCTTTTGGGGAATTGGTTTAGGGAACAACCTTAAAATTAAACAAACAAGTAAACAAGCGATAACAATCAAAATAAATAGGAGATGAAGAAGGGAAACTGGGCCCAAGTCTGGTTCTATCCGCCTGGCCAACACTTGGGCCTAATTTCTGTTTTGGGACCAAAGGCCCAACATAACTTTCACATATAGCAAACACAAAATCCATATTTGTATGCTATAGCAAAGTTTGCATAATTGCGCTCCATAGCAAAAATATATATGTATAATTCACTATACATATAGAAAAAAATAGTTGTATAATTCGCTATACATATACAAAGAAAATAGTTGTATAATTCGCTATACATATACAAAATAAAACAGTTGTATGTAAAAGATCAATTGTATAATCTGTGTATGTATAAAACGAGAAAGAGAGAAAGGCAAAAGAAAACTGGGCAGAGAAATATTTGTATTGTATAATTATAAGTGTATAGGACGAAGATATATGTATTTGCATGTGTATGTAGAATTTTCTCTCGCTTTATACAAATAGAAGCACGATTTATACATTTCGTTTCTATTGTATAAGCGAGAGAGGTGAGCAAGATTTGGGAGAGTGGTGAGCGAGATCTGGGAGAGGGGAACAAAAATACATGTATATATACAATTTCCTCTCGCTTTATACAAAGACAAACACATTTATACATTTGTGTTTGTATAAAAGCGAGAGAGATGAGCGAGACTGCTACCAAACGAGAGTGGCGAGCGAGATTCCACTAGGGAGAGTGGCGAAAATAGCAATAGTTTGCTATAGGGTACAATTAAATCAAAGTATATTTATAGCATTTAATTTGAATTAATAGTTTGCTATTATATATAATTTTCCCTATATAGTACGTGTCCCAAACTAATCTTTGAAATTTACTTTTCTTTGGGCCTTTGGCCTAATTCTTGTCTCCTTGTACCTGTCTTAATAACTAACAAATAATAATAATTATAATAAAAGGGTTTAGGCCCAAAATAACAAAATACAAGCTGAATTTCAAGGCATTTAGGCCCATTTCCATTTTCGTATACACTAGTTGTATACTAGTGTATACAATCTCGTATATTAGCTCCAAACACATGTACGTCAATTCCAAAAACTTATTTTTCAATTTCGATGGCTGGCTAACTCGAAAGAATTGGGCCTCTATGGTCCAATATGAAAATGGAAGGCTAGGGGATAGAGTCCATGAGGACTTAGGCAGATTTCACATGTAATAAAAAATGAAAATAAAAATTAGTACTCAATTATAATATCTCTAAACCATAGCTCAACAATGATCAACCAATCCCAAAATAATAAATGTATTGAAGGGAATTACAACTTAACACCTTAAGCAAAAAAAAAAAGAAATAAATAGATTGGATAATTATAGTAAAACAAATCGCAGATTCCAAGCAGAAGAGAAGACAATTTTAATCAGACCTAAAATGATTCAATCAACCCACATGCTCTGTAAAATCTCATTTACACATTAATTGTAATCAACTAAGCCATAAAATCATTCTTTCCTCTCGGTAGACTAGTGCAGAAACCAAATAACATACAACCCAAACCACCGGCAATTGATCTTATACTAAGGAAAAATCAACATGCTGAACACATTAAGAAAATAAATTAATGCCAATAAATTTATACATCGAGTAACCTTAAAGATTAAAGTCTAACAAAACTAAAAATCGGAAGAAGAAAATAAGAAGCTTAGATTCTAAGCTGACTCAATCACGAACAACAATCCATTCCAAACCATTTTTTTTAAAAAAAAAAGACAGAGAGATGGTAGAAATTTAATCATGGGTCACACTAATTAGTGAGATATTAATACTTGATCAAAAATGTAGAAAAGAATAATGAGAAAAAAGAAATAATCAAATACTATTAAATAGAAACTTATTTAGCTACAGACATCAAAATCAGTCTTAACATGCTTTAGAGCATAAGGCAATGAATTAACCAACTCATACGATTTACACTAGTCGAAATAACAACAAGAAGAAAACAACTTATAAATCAGAAAACCGAAATCACCTATGGAAGATGATTTCGAACTTAATGACTGAACCACAAATTTCATAGTCAACCAGGAAAGATTAACAATGAGGCAAGAAGAAAATAGGAAGAAACCAACTTAACGCCTTACAGAAATATTAATATTTCGAGCAAAACAAACCAAAAAGACACTTGAATCGACAAACAAGCTTATATCAATGCTTTGCAATCAACAGTAAGTCGAAAAAAGTCAACATTCTAACATTTAGACGCCTCATTCAAGAAGGAAAATGAGAAGTAATAATGAGGATGTTACCTTTCGTTGAGCAGGAACTGGAACCATGAGTTGGAGAGCTTCTTGTAACCACCAGTGAGACTTCAACAGAAAGCAAGAAAGAAAAAACCCAAAGCTAAATTCCCAAATTCTTATAGTTTGGAACCTATTTCTATATATATTTGATCGGCTAAGGTAATGTGTAGCCAGTAATTTTATTGTGTTTTTCTTCTCTAAAGCCAACTGATTCCAACTCTTTCCCAACTTTTTTCCAAACCCCCACAACGAAGAAGAAAAAGGCTTTTATAGAAGAAGATTAGGGCTGATTTAAGGGGGAAAACGGGAGGGATTGGGAGAATTTGAATTTCGAATTCCTATTTTTGAGATAAGGCTCAAACGGCTAGCAAAGTACCAATTTCAACGGATTTAGAAGGAAAGTCGTCCGATTTGAGCCAAGGACGCACTCAGAAGGAGATGGAGACGCCTGGCCTTACTCTCGTACTAACGGATAAGGAAGAGGACGAGGGTCACACGATTTTGGTCACGTCTGGTTTGCTGTTTTGCTGGAGCAGTGTTTTGCAGCGCGTGGACTGGGTTTCGTTGAACTTCTAGAGAAGAAGAACGAAGGGTATAGGGGTGGAGTCACGTTTGTTTGCTGTGTGGGCTGCTGTTGTAGGTTGTATTGTTGGAATAATTGGGTTTTTGGGCTGTGTCTTGGTCTAATGTTGGCTGGAAATTGGAGGCATTAATGGATTGAGTTATAGGAATTGGAAACAAGAGCATTGGGTTGCTAAAAAATGAAAAAAAGGGCCCAAAACGTAGATAGGTTAAGGATAAAATTTAATTGATTAGAATTTGAATTTAAGCTTTAGCCATATGAATTTAAATTATAGCCAATTGGATAGTTAAAAGGTAGTCAAAATTAGTTAATTATGATAAGTTTGGCTAATAATTAAATAACATGAATTAATATAATTAATTTACGAGCTTCTTAATCTTAACAAAATAAAAATAATTAACTTACTTATGAAATAATTAATTCGAATATATAAACTAATATCAAATGAGCTAATTAACACTATACTTAAAAAGTAAACTCTTTTTGAAATGATTTTTTTTTTAAGTTCGTAAAATGTAATAATTATTTACAAAATTATATATATATACTGTTTTAAAATTATAAAAATGACTAAAATTATTTCAAAACTAAAAAAATATTATTATTTATTTTTGAATTTTTTGTAAAACTAATCATTCCAAGTCATTGAAAATTAAGAAGTTTGAAAGTTAATTCTTATCGGGGAGGGTCAAAATTGGGTGTCAACAACGGACCTGTAGGACGGGGTGTCGCCCCACCTATGGTCTGTAGGTCTAGGGTCGTAGGTCACCACGTGTAAAAGTTGTCAAGCTCGGCCAAGGTAAAGGTTAAATGGTAAATTCCTTTTAAGGTTAGTTAAGTTAGGGGATGTTTATTATTGATTAATTAAAGTATTCTAAGGCTTTTAAAGGTATTAAAACTCCTTTTTCAATTCATTATTCCAAACACTCAAATTAGAAACTACCTCTCCTCTCCAAATATTTTATCTCTAGAAACCATCATTAGAGAAGAAGGATTCAAACTTTCAAGCTCAAGATCTCACCATTCTCACTCATTTTTCGTGGAGTTTCTTCCCTAAAAGGTATGGTAGTCTTCATCCTTGATTAAGTTTCATTCAAGGAGCCCTATCAAAAGATGAATTCAAGTTTCCAAAATTCCCCAAAAACCTAGGGTTTTCAATCTATGCATGTGTTCAATTCCAAAACGTTTTCAAAGTTATATATATGATGAATTATGAATGGATTGTTAAATTAATGATGAATTATGGTGAATTTCTCCTATGAACCCATGTTTCTCCCAAAATCCTAAGTTGAGAATTGTGATTGGGAATTGATTGATCATGAAGGTATGTTGAATTGTTTATGTCATTGAATTAGTTAGTGAATCATGTTAATTCCCTTATCTAATGTAGTATTCTAGATGTTTGGATTGAGATTGATTCATAGCCTTGGAGGGCAATTTCATGAAGGATATATGTATGATTATGATGTGAAGTATATGTATGTGATCTCAATGAAAGTATTATGATTATGTTTAGAATGTAATTGTGTTATGATTGAAAGTTTATTCTCAATTAACACTCATGAATGATGATGATGTAATGTGAAGGGTTTCTATAATGCGATGTTACATGTTGAATTGGTAGGCTTAGGCCATCCTCTTTTTGTATAAATGAAAGTAATGTGGATTGATGTATCTTAAATTGGTAGGCTTAAGGCATCCTTTTCTTGTATTGATGAATGTGATCTTGATTGAAGTACCTTGAATTGGTAGGCTTAGTCATCCTCTTCTTATGTAATGAGTGTGTCTTGACTTAATGAATATGAATCGATAGGCTTATGACATTCATTTCATGATGAGACAATGAACTAATGTAATGATGACTCTTGAATCAATAGGCTTATGGCATTCCTTTCCTAAAGAGTCAATGAACTAATGTAATGATGAACCTTTAATTGATAGGCTTATGGTGTTCCTTTCATGAGGATTCAATGAGCTGTCTTTATAATGTACCATGAATCGATAGGCTTATGGTGTTCCTTTCATGTGTAATAATGTACCTTGGGTCGATAGGCCTATGGCACTCCGTTCAAGTGTAAGAATGTTAATGAAAATGAACTACTCTACGGGAATGGAGGATAAGCACCGAGTGGATATGGTAAGAGGGAAACTCTCCCCACGTTAGGTTAGGGTTCCAATGAACATCTTCATATTCCATAACTATGTGCCCACATAGGTCATTAGCTAGTGGATCCACATAAGCTAAAATACACTTAATTCTACCTTAGGCAAGTAGGACACCTCTTTACAGTGTAGGGCAAGACACTAGATTCCATATTAAGCTCACATGGTTTATGTCAGTTAAACGCTTATTCCCATCATGTGAGATGTGCACTATGGTTACTCAAGAGGTTCTATGAAGTGTGGATGGTAGTATGGGATGTCATTCATGTATTGCACGAGTAGGCTTTGAGAGGGCTATAGTGAGTTCTCTAATGTCTTAATGGCTAATGAATGAAGGTGCTCTTAATGAAGCTAATGAAGAATGTTGACTTATATGCTTAATGTGATGATGCATGCTTTACTTGGAGTGTATTATGAGTTACTTCTTTGTCATGACTAATGAAATGTTTATGTTCCTTATGTATGTGTATTGTCTAAAGATGAAAAGGAAGAATGGTAAGTTCACTTTTGGTGGCCTTAATGTGGTACTTAGTGTGGATGGTGGTATGAGACGCTATTCATACATTACACAAAGTATAGCTTGAGGTTACTGAAGGTGAAGGCATTAATGTGATGAAATGACTTACATGTTGATTATGTTCTAAAGTGATGAAATGGCTTGTATGTTGATTATACTTGTATCTTATGCCTCTTATACTTGTGTTCATGAAGCTTTCTCAAAATTAGCATAAAACATGACTTTCAAATAAAATGTTCGTTTTAAGCATGGTTTTTGCATAGCTATCATACTTAGTACATTAAATGTGCTAACCCATATTTCTTCTATTTTTCTACAAAGTGTAGGTTCCGGCATGTGAGTTGAGCTCTTCTAGTTGAAGCTTGGATTGAGTTCTTCCAAGACTAGTGGTATGTCCTCATGGATTCGAGGACAAGTACTTTTGATGTTTCATGTCTTTCATTGTAATAAACATCTTTTTAGACTTCTATTGTAAAGGGCCGTGACTCTACTTTTGATTCAAAGATTGTTTTAGATGGCCATGTGAGACTAGTAGACTTCCACTGTTTTAAATGATGTTCTCGATTGTATAGATTAAAAGAGTTTTAAATTTCGTACAATTTTTATTATCTTATGCGATGACATGCTATGAGGCTTGTATAAGGCTTTTTGAAGTCTTGTATGCCGTGTCACGTCCGAGGTGGAGGCTCGGGTCGTGACACCAGTGGTCTTGATCTTGATCGTTCTTGAACTTGAACGCTTGAATTCTTGAATTCTTAAACTTGAACACTTGAATTCTTGAATTCTTGAACTCTTGAGTTCTTGAATTTTTAAACTTGTAGCTTGTAGAGAAATTTGTGGCTTTTAATCCACGAGCTTTCTCTAGCTTCTTGTTAGAATTCTTGGTTTTTCTTTTTCTGAATTATGAGACCCCTATTTATAGTTTGTTAGAATTCTTGGTTTTTCTTTTTCTGAATTATGAGACCCCTATTTATAGTTTTAAAATAGAGGAGTTTCGGCCAATTAGATTTAAGTGACATGATATATGTGCTTTATGGAGTGGGCTTTAATTAAATCCATATTTATCATATTTAAATAATTAACTCAATTATATTAATCCATAATATTTATTTGGACTAATATATTCATGAATTTAATATAATCCGAATCATTTTATAAATTTATATTTAATAAATTTTAAGTGACTACATAAATAAAATCTGAAGAAACATAACTTTATTGATAAATATGAGGATACAATTTTGTTCCTCCCTTGATTCTACTCTCCTAAGATTTATCCATGATTCGAGGGCTGTTATTATTTCTCAAACTAGCACTACACCATTTTTGGCCTATGGCCACCCCAGTAAAGTGTAGCCTAAACTAGCAAAAAGTGTGGCCTTTGATAAAAGGCTACACTTTTGGACTTTAAGCAACACTTTTTAGGGGGTGGCCTAATGAAGCGTAACCTTTGACATTAGGCAACACTTTTTAAATGTCGCCATCTTTGGCTACACTTATAAAGCGTAGCCAAAGAGGTATAAGGGCACGCTTTGTTGTGATGAATTAGTGACACCTAATTTTTATTATACTACACTTAAAAGCGTTGCCTTTGCTTTGTTATTGGTCACACTTAAAAAGCGATGCCTTTTATATCTCATCAAGAGCAACACTTATAAAGTGTAACTTTATCTCTCATCTAGAGCAACACTTATAAAGTGTAACTTTATATCTCATCTAGAGTACGTACAAGATAACATTGGACGCCCTACAACAACACTTTTGAAGTGTGACAATGTTGTGTAGAATTTTGTAGACACAATTTTTTATTTTTAATAATAATAATTTTTATTTGCATATATTTAATATATAATCACATAATTAAATATACAAGTGACCTAAAGCACAAAATTAGCTAATAATTAAATCGAAGCTATATATTTCAAATAAACTTCGAGAAACATGTCTTGTACAACCAATACTTAGAAAGTGATTGCTTAAAGATCTCTACTATCGATAAATTCCAAAAAATCAAATGCATTCAAACGTATATGACAATAGTACAAAAACTCTTCATCGTTCACTACAATAGACCGAGTGTACTTTTGGCCACATGCAATTCAAATTCAATTACCGACATTTTCCTGCACATTCAAAATAAAATTATAAGTTAGTGAAATAAATGTGGAAGTGCATAATTGGAGAGTATTCACTGTAAGCCAACCAATCCAAATCAATATATATATATATGCAAATCATATAGAACATTTATCAGCACATGAATTCTGGATTACTGCATGTATTGTAAACACAAAGAACACTTGTTACATGTCTGTATTGGGCAGGAGCTGGGAGCTGCCCATTTCATTAATCAAGAAAGNATATTATATATATATATATATATATATGCAAATCATATAGAACATTTATTAGCACATGAATTCTGGATTACTGCATGTATTGTAAACACAAAGAACACTTGTTACATGTCTGTATTGGGCAGGAGCTGGGAGCTGCCCATTTCATTAATCAAGAAAGAGCTCAAGAGACTAGCTCTCACATTCACACTTTGATATTAAGCAAAGAGATGAGGAATTTAAAAAAAGAAAAGAGTTGGAGGCTGCTAGGAAGAACAAAAACAAAGGGGAACAAGGCAAACAAGATTCTAGAAACCTGCAAATGCAATACACAAATAGAAAGGATGGAAACACTAGTTCACAATACCAGCAGCACAAAAAAAAGGAAATAACAACAAGCCAACTGATGAAGAATGGCAAACTCAGAAGAGAAGCTTACAGGCCAGTTCAACATAGCATGGACAGACCAAAATCTCCTAAGGAAACATTGCAGTAGCAACAGACTCATCACATAAGTATGACTACTAATTCTGCATTCCCTACATCTAATAATTTCATTGATCTTTCTATGCAGGATCAACCAAAACAATCAAGAAGGAGTTGAAAATCAGAATTCAAAAGATAAGGATACAATGGAGACACAAATTAATAATAAGTCAACCACTGACAACATGTTGGGCATGAGAACACCCACATTGATCATAGTCTAGACCATAGATCCCCTACTAGCCCCCTCAACATCACATTCAGAATAAACAACAAGTTTCAGACAGGTTTCAGGTTAATGCTACAAGTCAGGGTCATAAATCATTTAATCTTAAGTTATTTTCTGCTTTTGCAAAAAATTCAAGAGAACCTATATATTAAAGTTATAATAAGATCCATTTTAAATAAAATCGTAGAGTAAAAATGCTGGTTTAGCAGCATGGGAACATGCAAGAGCCTCTAAGTATTTGGAGGTAACACAATATTCCTATTTCTTTGATTTATTTTGAGGTTGTTAAAAACCTTCAACCATTTTCACTTTCTTGTTCTGTTTTATGCACCGACAGCTGCTCAATCCTACTGAATTTTTCACTGACATTGTCATCGAGCATGAGTAAGCTCAAGCAGGTTTTATACCTGGGAGGAAAATAGATGATAATATTATTCTGGCCCATGAGCTAATGCAAGCTTATAGTAGGAAACATATCTCTCCTAGGTGTATGATTAAGGTTGACTTACAGAAAGCTTATGATACTATTGAGTGGATATACCTAAGACAAGTATTATAAGCAATGAGTTTCCCCAAGAGGTTTATTGGGTGGATAATGGAGTGCATTCAGACTGTTAATTTTTCAATTATGGTGAATGGAGAGCATACTGAACCATTTGATGCAAAGAAACTATATAAAAGGTAAACCAAGCAAGAAAAAGAGAGAAGCAATTAAAAGAAGACAACAAAAAGAGGCTGAGATACAACATTCCAAAGTACAGGAAAGACAGATTCCTAGAAACAAGAACCAGCAGCAACAGGATGACAACTCAAACCACATCAGAGCAGAGTTTAACTAGCACAAGTGACAACAAACTCACTCACAAAAATACAACAAAGTCTCTAACCTTCGAAGAAATCTAAAAGGGACAGCTTTAGCTATGAGAATCAGTTTAAGCAATGAAAACTAAAACCATCTCTCACAACAACCATCACAGTTCAAAGCAGTAAAACAACAGGGGATAAAAGTACACAACTACAACCCAAAATCAGTAGAGTCCTCCTTCAACACAATACAACACTCATACAACTAAAATTATATAAAAAAAAATTGGTATAGAAGCTTAAAGGAGACAATGAGTAACAAAAACAAAGTAAACTTTCAAAGATTCAAGATAGTAAAATAAGTTCAGAATTTATTTACCAAGAACACCAACTCAACTAGAAGAAAAACAATATGCAGACTATTAACAGAAAATGTGAAATACAAAATACCTTTTGAAGAACCGAATCATGAGCTGACCCTGAAGAATGTGGAAGATTTGTGCCTCTTACAGCTTGTGCGCTACTTGCATCAATAGGTGAAGCAAGGTTAGATCCAACACACCCTGGTATATCTTGAAAATTCAATCCAGGGTTGTTTTGCAGGAATTGAGTGAATAAATGTCACATTTCTTCTCTCAATTCTTCCTTTAGAGAAGTGATTTCATTGACATGCTTTTGTTTTAGATTGTTAATTTCCTCATCTTTCTTCAAAGAACTTGTTGTCACTGATCTACCATAGCACCTAAGTCGACCAGGCTACTCCTTTCCAAACACTGCCCTAAATGCATCATCAGCTGTTTCCCCAGAATCTTGGCGATTTTGAAGTTCAACTTGTTGAATAAAATTGGCATCCATAATGAATTGTAAGTACTATTTCATTTCCAGTCCTATGATAGCGATCAAGAACTAAAAAAATCTGACAACTTTTCCCAGCAAACAATTCAGCGACATCGACAAAGAAAAGAAGAAGAAGAAGAAGAAGAAGACATATGTGATAAAATTCAATAGAAAACTCCCCACAATATATAAATTTTAAGTCTAAATCAAATTCACTACTAATCCTCTTTAAAAATCTTACTATTGCAACTTGGGTATCAGCCTGGATTTCCTTTCCCGTCTTGGTACGAGTTGCAATAAACATTTCAGGCTTCGTTGTTGTCTTTGGCCGCACGCTACAGATTATATAAAAAAAAAACAAAAAAAAACATCAGTATGCTCTAATAAAGTACAAAAAAATAAAATTCAAATTTTTGAAGAAATGTCAGCGAAGTATTACCAATGCCACGCGTACTCTTGCAAAATTAATAGGTCCCATTCGATGCCTCCACTTTTGTTTTTTCCTATTTTGAGAATTCATCTCTCATATGGCCTATTATTAAATAAAAAGAGATAATTGAATTGATAAATAAAAAAAGAATAGATATGATGCAAAATATGTCGATAAGTAGAAATGCACTATTTTAGCCTTACTTGAACAGTTGGGTGTTTCCAATACTCGATCAACTGGCGGAATTGATTATCTGGAATGCCATCAGGACGTTTTGCTAGTATATCCTCAAGGGTACTGTTTTTATCAAAAAATTTCTCTTTAATTTTTTGCTTGTGTCACCTCCAAGCATCACGAAGACCAGCCATCACCCACTTCTTTTCTTCTACTGGAATTAGAAATTTGGACTATGCAAAATAAAATATATTTAGCTTCAGTAAGTAAAATCAAATATTAAAATATGCAATCCCAAGAGTGATTGTTCTTACATTGATATATTCCCACATGCGCTTTTTAGTATCCTTTGGCACCGCATGCCAACTAGTGTACATCAAGCTGATGAATCTAGGATTCCTTGCAGTTGTTCCTATAAAGTTTCTTAATTGTGACACTATCTTATTAGTTGGTCCCACTGCTTGTCCTTTATCAAATGCCACCTCATTTCTTTCTTCCAAATTTCTTGCGTGAATATCCTTATATGTTGTTTGTCCTCGAACTTTTTTTGACTTCGATATTTCTAGATTGATGTAACAGACAAGAAATAAGATATTTCTTTTATAACGAGTACTAAATCTTACATGGTAAAAGACATACCTTTTGTACTACAATCAATGTCAATTTCCTCTTCGACATCACATTTATCTCCACCGAGTTCTTCTTGATCCACAAGATCATCCAATCCTTTGTTGTGTTCATTAATAATAGGATCATGAATATCATGTTCATTGTGTATCTGTTGCTTATCCAGAAACAGATTAATACTGGTAGCTGGTCGGACCGACTTCCTCTTCACTTGTTTGAAGTTCAGTAGATCCTCATTATCATGTTGTACCTCTCCATTACCTAGTGTTGTTCCAGTCACATGTACTGAAGCAGTAACACCTTTCTTGAATGATGTTTGGAACCTAGAGTTATTCATAGGAAGTTTAATTCCTTTCTTTTGAATGGACTCTCCAGATTGAAATAACCTCTATTTAGTTTGTCCTTTCCCTGCAATCATATGTGAGGTTCTAAGCTCTTCCCTTGAAGACGATTGAATTATTGATTTGTGCCCAAGCAATTTACTCTTTCCTTGTTATGGAATGAAATCCTCAGAATTCTTTCTTTTATGTGGTATTGGTGCCTGCTCTTTCTTAGCACTATCATTGCGTTCATTTGCAAGTTGTTCTCTCTTAATCTTGAATTTGTTGGCCAATTCAGCACTTGATCGGTATTGCATATCAACATCCAGATTCTTCAATGGACTTTGAGCTTTGTTTGGATTTGGACCCTTTTTCATTAGTATTGCTCATTGATTCATTCTTCTCGCTTTGTTTTAATCTCTTTGATTTCTTTTCCTATGGTAAGTAAACCTACAAAATAAAAAGGTTCTTTAAGTGAAAGAACTAGCGGCAATATAATTTTGATATAAGGTTGACAGATGGATAGCTTATTAATTTGAAACATTGTCCTTCCTATGCCTTGTGCATCTGCAGAACCCACAAACCAACTCTTTCCAGAATTTCCAACTCTATAGAAGTTATAGAAAAGCTCAACTCTTTCCAGAATTTCCAGCACTGTATTATAGCAGATTGCAGCATCTGAGTTTCCAGAATTTCCAGCACTGTATTATAGCAGCAGCTGAGTTTCCAGAACTTCCAGCACTATATATACTGTAAACTGAGTCTATAAGTTGTACATACACAATATCCCCGGAGCCACAACTAAACTAATCTTATAACCTGTATAACCATTCAGAATACTTTACCTAAAGCCACAATTTTATATATAAATACTTTACCTTCTAACCAGCTATACCAAACATAAATTACTTAACCAAATCACATCAACTAAAGCATTGTGAAACAATCAAACAGGCTCATTTCTGTACACAGTGTTCCACCATCTCATCACCATGTATTTAAGAGGAATATAATCTTTTTGGATACCCAGGGAAACAACAAAGAACCCCAGACCTTTCTGGCAAAATTTTCAGAGTTGAAAATAAGTTCAATAGTGTCAAGTTCAGGGGAAATACAGCAAAAACATTCTGCAGGGTCAACTCCAAAACTGGACAGCTTCTCATTACTTAAATTACTTAAAGGTAAATAGTTGTACCTTTCTCGGAGCGACGAACTCAGGACTGCGACAAAACCAAAAACGACTTCAGACTGCAGAGCTCACTATTCTGCCTCTAATGCCTACTACCTGATAATAAAAGGAAACAAATAAGTATATAAATAACAAACAGCAAAATAAAACAATATTCAGCTAGAAGTACAGGTTCCTCATTTAATCTCTTTGATTTCTTTCCCTGTGGTAAGTAAACCTACAAAAGGTTCTTTAAGTGAAAGAAGTAGCAACAATATAATTTTGATATAAGGTTGATAGATGGATAGCTTATTAATTTGAAACATTGTCCTTCCTATGCCTTGTGCATCTGCAGAACTAACAAACCAACTCTTTCCAGAATTTCCAACTCTATAGAAGTTATAGAAAAGCTCAACTCTTTTCAGAATTTCCAGCACTATATTATAGCAGATTGCAGCAGCTGAGTTTCCAAAATTTCCAGCACTGTATAATATTGCAACAGTTGAGTTTCCAGAACTTCCAGCACTATATATACTGTAAACTGAGTCTATAAGCTGTACATACACAATATCCCCGGAGCCACAACTAAACTAATCTTATAACCTGTACAACCATTAAGAATACTTTACCTAGAGCCACAATTTTATATATAAATACTTTACCTTCTAACCAGCTATACCAAACATAAATTACTTAACTAAATCATATTAACTAAAGCATTGTGAAACAACCAAACAGATTTATTTCTGTGCACAGTGTTCCACCATCTCGTTACCATGTATTTAAGAGGAATATAATCCTTTTGGATACCCAGGGAAACAACAAAGAACCCCCAGACCTTTCTGGCAAAACTTCCAGAGTTGAAAATATGTTCAATAGTGTCAAGTTCAGGGGAATTACAGCAAAAACATTCTGCAGGGTCAACTTCAACTGGACAGCTTCTCATTACTTAAATTACTTAAAGGTAAATAGTTGTACCTTTCTCAGAGCGACGAACTCGGGACTGCGACAAAACCAGAAACGACTTCAAACTGCAGAGCTCACTGTTCTGCCTCTAATACCTACTGCCTGATAATAAAAGGAAACAAATAAGTATATAAATAACAAACAGCAAAATAAAACAATATTCAGCTAGAAGTACAGGTTCATCAATAAAATAATAATCAGATAAGAAGCCAACATAAATTACTTAACCAAACAACAATTGGGCACATGAAAAAAACCAACAGAATACTTAAACATTGTAGCGATCTAATCTTCAATTCCACATATTACATATCTTAATGTGTTTGTACCAAGAAAATAATTAATTTACAAAAACAGTAAGTGAGCACTATATGGTCATCACAAAAATAATGAAACTCAGGGTGCGTCATCTTCAAACTCTTCTTCAGACTCATCTTCAAACTCATCTTCATACTAATTTTCAGACTCATCTTCATACTCATTTTCAGAGTCGTCTTCAAACTCATCTACAGATTCATCTTCAAACTCCTCTTCATACTCGACTTCAAGTTGTTGAGTAACAAATTCCTCCGAAGGCACATCAATAATTGTTTTTGGTACATCAGTCCTTGTTAAGAGTATTTCACCATTATCTTTTGGTATAGATGGTCCCATCAAATGTTCAGATGGCTCGTTTTCATAACTTTGTGGGAGATTAGATTCAACTTCATCACCCATGTTAAACAAGTCTCTTGGAAAAGTCTTCATAACATAATGTCTATCTTGATCATATGGATCTTACACATAGAAGCATTGGTGTACTTGAGATCCAAGCACAAAAGGCTCTTCCTGAGAGCATCTCTTGTTAAAATAGACATAAGTAAGTCCATAAGCATCATTTTCAATCTCATACCAATCGCACTTAAATAGAACAACCTTAAAATGATCGTAATAGTCTAATTCAACAATATCAACTATTCTGCCATAATAAGTCAAATCTGTAGCAATCAGATTTTTATCCTTTGAACTTGCAAAGCTTGTAGTTGAGGCAACTAGTGTAACACCACTATTTTGTGTTTTACGCCTTGCATCACGCTGCCTAACATGGAATCTATATCCATTGATGAGATACCTAAAATATCTTTTTGCAACGAAATTTGGTCCTCTAGACAATTGCTTTATCAAATCAGGCACATCCTCTTGCAAAGCACGAGTTTCAAACCATTGAGAGAAGTTTTGACAATGATTCTTGGCCTTGTTCCATTTAGATCTTCGTGGCTGATTATTAACCTCTTGCTCATGCTCTCTACACAACATGTACTTTTTTTTGTTAAAATAATAAATAAAATAAGTTAAAATTAATTATACAAAAAGAATACTATATTCAAATTAAGGTACCTAATATATTATTGAACCTCGTCACAATTTCCCAATAAGTATGCATGTGCTTGACTTAGTGACTTGTTATCTAAAATGAATGGATCAGTTTTCTTTGCTCCTAAAGGAACTCCTTTGTTAGGAAACAAACTCACAGTTTCTGCATCACTTGGGTCACGTTCATCATTATTTCGGGCTCTTCTGTTAAATCTAGTATGAACACCCCTATGCAGATATTTACAAAATAAATTCATACAATCTATTCCCACTCGTGTCTCTGCTATACAACCTTCTGGATAACGTTTGTTGCTGATGTATGATTTGAATGTACCCATTTCTCTTTCAGTGGAATACATCCATCGATTTTGAACTGTACCTCCTAATCTCACTTCATTCGCCAAATGGATGGGCAAATGAATCATTATATCAAAAAATGAAGGAGGAAAAATTCGCTTCAACTGATTTATTTTTTCTATGATCTCTACTTCTAAGCAATCTAGTTCGTCCAATGTGATTACTTTTTGACACAAACGACGAAAGAAGGAACTAAGACGAATCAAAGAAATAGCCACATGATCAGGAAGAATGCTTTTAATTGGTATTGGAAGCAAGTAATGTAACATGAAATGAGCATCATGGGTTTTATAATTAGACACTTTTCTTTCATCCAAGTGCACACACCTAGATATATTGGAGGCACTACCATCAGGTAACTTGGCTATCTTTAAAACTCCACAAAAAATTGATTTCTCTCCATTTGTCATTGAGAAGCACGCCTTTGCAAACTTTGTTCTCTTACTATCTTCTGTATCTTTTGGATGAAGGTTCTTCCTGATTCCCATATCTTTTAAATCATATCGGGCTTTTGCATAATCCTTTGTTTTGCCAGAAATATCCAAAAGAGTTCCAAGTATGCTATCAACTATGTTCTTCTCTATGAGCATTACATCAAGGTTGTGGCGTAATAAGTTGTGCTGCCAATAAGGTAATTAAAAAAAATTGACCTTTTTTTCCATGGGCCATCATTTGATCTCTTTATCTTCTTTCCAAATACATTTTCAAAATCATGTAAGTTATTAAACACATCAGTTCCCTTTAAGAAAGGTGGAGGAGGGCTGAATTCAGTTTTTCCATTGAAAGATCTTTTGTTAGATCTCCATGGACGATCCATGGGTAGAAAAACACAATGATCCATATAACACATTTTCTGACTATGTTTAAGATAATGAGAATTAGTGCCATAGTTACAACAAGGGTAAGCAAACTTTCCTTTTGTACTCTAACCAGATAACATAGCATATGCAGGAAAGTCATTGATTGTCCACATAAAAGTTGCCCGCATTTGAAAAGTTTGATTTCTTGAAGCATCATATGTTTCAACCCCAGAATCCCACAATAATTTTAACTCATCTATCAATGGTTGTAAGTAAATATCAATGTCATTTCCAGGTGATCGCGGCCCAGGTATAAGCAAAGGAAGTATAGAATATTCAGACTTCATGCACATCCAAGGCGGCAGGTTATACACCATCAACATAACTGACCATATGCTATGTGATATACTCATGGTTCGAAATGGATTGAATCCATCACTTGACAAGCCAAGTCTCACATTGCGACAATCTAGTGCGAAATCTGGATGCAACCTATCAAAATCTTTCCATGCTAGACCATCAGCGGGATGCCTTAACTTTCCATCTTTAGAACGCTCCTTGTCATGCCACCTCAAATAATTTGCCGTCTTTGAGCACATAAATAGCCTTTTGAGTTTAGGAATTAATGGAAAGTGTCTCAAAGTCTTTGCTGAAACTCGATGTTGTTTTTTGAAGGCTCAAGCTCGCTATCAACTTCAGGAGATTTAATATATCGAGCTCCACAAGTATGACAAAATTCATCATCTTTATGATCATTCCTGAGCAACATGCAATCATTGGGACATGCATCAATTTTCTCATAATCAAGATCAAGATTCTTAACCATAGACTTGGTTTTATTGTAAGACGGAGGAATGTTCAACTCGGGCATCGCCTCTTTTAATAACTCTAAAAGAGAAGTGAATGATTCATTGCTCTATCCATGTAGACACTTCAACAAATATAAATGAAGTGTGAATGATAATTTAGAGAATCCTGTACAACCAGGATATAATTCTTGGCTTGCCTCTTCAACTAAGTTATAGAATTTCTTGGCATCTTCATTTGGACCATCATAAACTCCTTCAGCATGTGCAACATCTCTAAATTGATCATTCAACAACCCATCAATATCATCACGCGAGTAATCCATATCATCGTCAATATTCAAGTTGATATCCCATTTCCCGTGATTGATCCATCTAGTATAGCCTTTAACAAATCCATAACATATTAGATGATCATACACTACATTTCTTCGAGTCCAACGAATATTACAACATTTTGCACATGGACACTGAATTTCCTCTCCTTGAGGATCTCCATAAGAGTAAGTAAAATCTAGGAATGATTCAACACCAGCAATATACTCTTTGCTATACCTTGCTAAATCCATCCAATCTTTTGATGGGATATTTGAATTCCTAGAAGAAGATATTAATATTTAATCTTTCAATAACAATCATTAAATTATTAACTACAGAAATATATGTCATCAGAATCAGAATCATGTGTTATGAGATGATCAGATTCATAGTGAGTTTCAAGTTTCGAGTACCTTGTTACCATTCTTATTTCTAATATATACATAATAATAACTACAGAAATGTATGTCATTATTTCAAGGATGAAATATAGTCATTTTACTGTTAAGAGATCAAAAATACCTTGCTTTTGGTGTCTGCATAATATTAATCTCCTCTCAGCAAAACCTGAAATAGTTGAGAAGATCTCTTGGTTTAGAAAAAAAAATTGATTAAAATGTGCATATTAAAACTACAGAAAAAATAATATAGTTACATAATGGGTTTGCAAATTGCAATCCACATCCATATTAGAAACCAAATTAAGTAAAGCACACAATCCTTTCAAAGTTCACATTTGGAGCTTCTTTGCTGCCTTTTCTTTGAAAAGTTTACCGACACATTGCTCAGAAAAATCACTTGATGAATTGGTGGACTATGAAGCACAATAATGAAGCAAAAAAGATCATGATTCAATCCCTACCTATCCTTATTAGTTGGAATTTATGGAAAAATAGATGCGCAGCTAAATATGGAGGTTAACAGTCTAGTACAGCGAGGGTGAAGTTCTTAAAAAAAATTATTTAACTTATATTTATACAATTCTCCCCCCCCCCCCCTT
>NC_064291.1:10238291-10302040 GCF_019186545.1 Solanum stenotomum | reverse complement strand
AAAAAACATTATTACTAATACTTACTGATGCATAATACCTTTATACAGGCAGCAGGACAAGTTTGAGTGTCTATTTATATGTTATCCGAGATATACATTACATGGATTCATATGTTGCTTCCTCTTTATAATTGACATTGCTACCTCCAGTTTCTCTGGTACCTTAAATGCTTTTTGTTTCAATCTTATCTACTTTGCAGCAATAATAGCTTTATACAAGGCAGCAGGACATCTTATTTCTTTTTAAAGGAAAAATACAAACTGCAGCATGCTATTATTGCATAAATTTGTGGAAAACATGTCTTTTACTGTGTATTCTAGCAGATTGCAGATTAGTGAAGCATATGTATTAATCAAGAGCACATAGGATATGCTTGGAACATAAAAACAGGAATATACCTAAGCATATAAATTGAGTTGATAGGGATAAACAAAATGAGGAAGTTTCTTTCTTTATAAGAAGACACAATGAGACTGTTTAGGACTAAAATAATCACTTTTCTACAAAACATGCCTTCAGTTTTAATTGGATAGTTGTACAAAAGTTCATCAACTAAATTGATGTTTCATCTACTCAGGTTCAAAATCTTTCACAAGCCAATATCAGAAAAGGAAACTTATAAGACATATAATGATGACTAACAAACTAAAACAGTTTCTGTTCCTAGCTATATAAAATGTCTAAAGTTATCATTTGATACTTGTACCAAAGTCTTTCAACTAAACTAATGTTTGATCCATCCATCCGTTATCAGGATTACAAGCTCACACCAAGTTGCAGGTAAGTGAACTCCAATTCTCAAAGTGGAAAAAGAGGAAGATGACACACATTGATCAAACTACTCCAAATTTACAAAAAGATAGAAACATGATGAATCAGGTGTCTACTCACAAGGCTAATAAGGACATAGTCCCTGAACCAGCTCCTTACAGTATTATCCAATCATTTGCTGCTCGACTAAGACAAAATCAGGCTAAAAATGATATCCATATTGACCTTGCGACTCCTATTATCATTACCAAGCAAGTACTGCTAGCTGGAGCCACAACTACACACACAAATCAGCAACCAAATCAGGAGAAGGCAAATGAGATATGAGATGAGCAGTGGCAAGTTTGAAAGAAGGAGAACTGTAGGCAGAACCAACACACTTTGGGAAGAAACAGTTAGGTAAGACACTTAACTCTACTATTTCTACAATAACTATAATGATCTTGTTGTGCAGGATCAAATCAATAGCCAAGAAGAACAAGAAAACCACCTTCACAATTTGATACATCAATAAAGGAAATACATTAACAAACAAAATAAAGGATGATTTGAATGAAGAACAACTAGACAAAGTTGAGAAAAATATAGTTGAGAGGTTCAAGAAGAGAGAAAGAGAAAGAAAAGCCTCAAGTAACAAACAAAATACCTCAACTATCACCAACCAAATATACAATAAAAGAGTAGCAACAAGCCAAAAACATAAAAAGAGAAAAAAATAAAAATTCAACCTAAAACAAATAATTAAATTATTTAACTCATATATATCCAATTCTTTTTCCCCCTTTTACTTCATCTCTACTCAAGTTGTTTGTACTGTATAACAAAATATAAAGAAAATGACACTAAAATACACATAGAAAACGACTTCAGAAACAACCATCATAACAGCAACCTGGACATGTGATTATGCAAATAGTGTGAAAATAAGCTGAGGTTTATTAACAGAAAGAAGTAAACATCTGAGATTTTGTGCAGTGAATTATAGGATTGCGTTGAATGAATCATTTGTTGGGGTGACGAAAGATGTGGAGAAAGGAACACAATAATCATAATTCTGGCAAATACATTCATACAACTTCCCATTAAACGACGATATTGAAACATGTAAAAGAGCATACAAGCTAGAACATGAGTACAATAAGACTATGAGACATATTGAGAGCATAACAGAGAAGTTCAAGTATTTCATAGTTGATACTACAATTCTACAATGTGCTTTAGAATTAGCTTAGAGGAGTTTATATTGAAAGTTAAAACAAGCTATTAACGATAGTTACTAACTCACTCAAATGCTTTCAAGTAGTAATTCCCTCTATCTTGACTGCCGAATATGCCTAGGGTTCAAAATTTTCGACGCTTTCTTCCTATACTTTGGAATTTTAGCTGTAACTCTTGATTTGTTCCATTCCAACAACCCCAAAGTAATCAATTCCTTCTTATTCTCCTTTTCTAAACACAAAACAAAAAATCAGTCAATTGACAAGAAGACTGTTTTTAGTACTAGATTATTAGTAGAGTAGCTACTTACTCTTGACGAAATCTGTATTAGGGAGAAGAGAATCGTAGGTATCGCCAACTTCAACTTTTTAATTTTCAGAGAAAGACGACTTAGCTTCAGCTCAGTTTTTCAAAGAACTTCAGCTGGTACATTCAACATTCAAGAGAATAAAAAAATTACTGTCAAAGATAATCAACCTATTTATACGTAATACAACTATGAGCTAGAGTCCTAAAAATCAACCAAATTCGTATCAACAACACAAGAATATCAAAACCCTAAGTTAAAGTTTAAAATTTCAAAGATGCACAAGAATATCAGAACCCTAAAGCTAGAATTTAGACTTTTAAAGATAGAATTTCTTACCTGATAAACTCTATTCCAATAGATAAACCTATTGATATTTTTTGCTACAAAACTATGGAAGTAACACAACTGTTGATTTCTTCATAAGACAATAGATAGATAGACAGGCTACAACCATATGCAACCTATGAGATTATGGGAGAATAAAAGTGTGCGGTAACAATGCACATCCCCTTAGAGCAATCTAGCATTTAGCAAAACAAAACCAAGTACTCCAATGCACATTCCAAAAGCAAGATCAGGAAGAGAAACAACAAAACAAAACTTTGAATGACAAGTAGGGGAATAACAACAATGAATACAAATTCTTGAATCTTTAAAGCGATATTCATCAGACCCGCGAAAGTAACTAATTAAGAAACACATATCTCATATTGAATCAACATCAACTCAAAGATAAATCAACTAAAAAGAAAGAAACTAATCAAAACAGCTTTAAACAGTCACAATATCACTCTTAAAATAGAAGAGGCGAAAAGAGTACTATGAGGAAAACGACATTACCTTTCTTCGGGCAGTGAACTGGAACAAAGCTTGGGAAAGCTGATCTGCGAAACAAATTAGAAAATGTGATACTCTTATCGACACTTAACTCTCCCTGCCTTGAATGTGTTTCTATATATATATATTTTAACTATTTTCTTTAGCTGCTCTAAATATTTTTTCTCAAATAAATCCCAACTTTTTTCCAACCCCTAATAGTGAGCTGAACTGATGAAGCTAAATTACTAGCTACACTCCCAAAAATTGTATAAAAACACAAGAATACCAAAACCTTAAAGCTAAAATTTAGACTTTCAAATATAGAATTTCTTACCTAATAAACCCTATTCCAACAAAATATGTCTGAAATCGTGTTCTTCAGTGAGAAATTTGAGAGAAAAGCATGACGGAGAGACTAATTAGCTTCAGTTCATCTTGCCAACAACCCCAAATAATCAATTCCTTCTTATTCCTCTTCTAAACACAAAAAAAATCAACCACTTCAGCTAACAAGAAGACTGATTTAGTACTTAAGCTTGACGAAATAGGTATTGAAAAAGAGAATCGTACTTACTCTTCAGCGACTTCAATTCTTCGATGACTTCAACTCTTCAGCTCATCTTTGGTGACATCAACTATTCAATGTCTTTTTCTCACAAATCTGTATCGAAGAAGAGAATCGGTTCTTTGGTTCTTCAGCTCTCTTCACTTAGGTTCAGCTAGCTCAGTGAAAGAGGAAAGTGTGGATGAGGAAAGTGAAGCGTGAAAGACTGATTAATGTTTTATGATTTATTAATCTTTATTTTTTTGGCCAATAAAAAATAGGAGGGAGAGTTAAAAATATTGGAGGGAGAATATAAAATTTTAGCGAAAATTTTAAGGCCACACTTATAATGTGTTGTTTTTTCAATTATAAAAATAGTACACTTAAAAAGTGTGGCCATATATGTAAATAGGTGTTGCCAATTATATCATATTGTAACAACACTTATAAAGTGTAGCTTATACCATTAAAGAGTACACTTTTGAAGTGTTGCCATTATTATCGTGACTAAAAGGTAAAAACTTTGGCTACGCTTTAAAAGCGTTTCCAAAACTGCTTTAGGCAACACTTTACAAATGTAGTCCAGAATTAGTGTGGCTGTAGACCTAAAACGGTGTAGTGTAGGATGATTTAGATTTAACCTCTATATGAATATTCCATGACTTTTGTGGAATATTCAAGATCTTGATCTTTAAAAATACCCAAGGGTTTATGAGATATTTTGAGATACCTTTAAAGGGAATTTAGTACCCTTTATATAGGCATAAACTAGGGTTTAGGGTTGAGTAGCCTCCAAGAATTCAAATTAAAACGGAACACCTTCTAGAGTCCCAATTCGAATTGAACACGTCTTGTAGAGTCCGCAAAATTTCAACGTCTACAAATGCCCCATGCTTCAAGGCTTGTCGGAGTGTAGACTCGATGAAACTCAAAGACGAGGCTTGAAGTACTCATTCTTCCACCTTTGCAACTTCAGATTTTTAGATTTGATTTAAGAGAGAAGAGATGAAGGGAAGATTTGGTCTCACTGGGCGTGCCAATTTGTTTGCAACAACTTTTAAACATATGGAAAATAAATAAACCACACAAATAAAATCTGAAGAAACATAACTTTATTGATAAATATGTGGGTACAATTTTGTTCCTCCCTTGATTTTACTCTCCTAAGATTTATCCATGATTTGAGGGCCGTTAGTGGCGTATTTCTCGAATTAGGATGATTTAGATTTAACCTCTATATGAATATTCCATGACTTTTGTGGAATAGTCGAGATTTTGATCTTTAAAAATACCCAAGAGTTTATGGGATATTTTGAGATGCCTTTAAAGAGAATTTAGTACCCTTTATATAGGCATAACCTAAGGTTTAGGGTTGAGTAGGCTCCAAGAATTCTAATTGAAACTGAACACACCATTTAGAGTCCCAATTCGAATTGAACACGTCTTGTAGAGTCTGCAAAATTTCAATGTCTACATGTACCCTTTTATATATCTTGATATGTCTATGATTAATAGAACATAGCCTAGTTAGGCCAATTTAAAGTACTAATTGTTCACCTTTTGGCTAATTTACGTATTCATGTTCACGTGGATGTTAACGATAAAAAAATTGATGCATACATGTCAAATTATAAGGTCACAATGTGTACAAATGTAGAGTCATGCATACAGGGGCGGCTCTTGCTTAGAAAAACTAAGGCACATGCCTTAGGCCCCCAATTCTGGGAGGCCTCAAATTTTTATCAAGAATAAATTATGTGTTTTTATTTTTATAAAAATAATAATTATTTATAATAAAAAGTATATATATATATATATATATATATNCATTTCTGACATTCACATTATTTATTTATTTTAAAACTCCTTTTTCACTCTTTTTCTTCAAATCTTTGATAAGTTAAAGTAATACTCTATCATAAATCTAAATCATTAGTCGAACATTGTTGAACAAAGTGAATCGCAATTTTTTTTTTACTTAAATTTTCAATCAAAGTTAGGTATATCAAGTTATCAACGTCTTGAATTAGATTTTATGATTCTAACTCTTATTTTGCTTAAGGTTTGTCAACTTATTCCTTAGAGAATTATGTTAATAATTCATATAATGATTACTTTAGTAAAAGGATATTTTTCAGCATTGAATTGATAAAATCTTACCTAAACTTAATTAATGTTTTTTAAAAAAGTACTCAAATAAATCATCTATTAAAAAGTTGAAGTAATAATGTGCATCTAAACAATTAGAAATTTTAAAAAGTTGAAGTAATAATGTGCATCTAAACAATTAGAAATTTTTTAAAAAAATAAATATGTATGAAATTTTTTAGGCCTCAAAGAAAATTTCGCTTTAGGCCCCCAGTTACGTTGAGCCGCCCCTGCATTCATATTGGACTAACTCTAAAGAAATCTGAGAGCACCAATGCAAGTGATATTCCTAATAAATCAGGGAATTATGGTACTAGCACTTTGCAAAGACCATGATATGTTTTTGGCTATGTTGATATGTCAGATGTATATATAGGATTAACTAGTAGCTTTCCAACTATTTAATCCAACTTAAGATTGGCTCAAGTCTTGTGATAACTCCAAATGTTTCTCCTCCAATTTTTAACTATATCTGGATGAATGAAATTCCCTTCAAGATCTGTTTTTTATGTAGAAGCTTTTGAAAAAGAATCTTCCCCTAGATGCTTTTCTATTCAGATTTAATATTCATAAAGGTCTTAGTTGCTCTGGTTGCAGGGTTGCCTGTCAAGAAACAACTGCTCATGTTTTTGCAGGAAGTGAAATGGCCAAACATACGTGGGACATCATCTCAAGGCTATTGGGACTTAACATGACAGGATATCATCTGGCAGTGGTGGAGACAACAACCAAAGAATATCATTCATAAATTTCTACTCCGAGTCACTCCGATGATAGTGTGCTGGGAAATTTGGAAAGCAAGGTGCCCTCAAAAATATGAGAATAAAAAAATTATGTTTCTAATATATGTATGAACTGTCTATAGCAACTTGTCACATCTAAGAAACTCCAAATCTTCATAGACGTAGCCAGTCTAGGTCAACTCTAAACATCTTAATCTTTTTGAGATCAACTCTAATACCCTTGATAGGTACCACATGATTCAAGAAAAATATTGAATTCAAACCAAAACTCAAATTTGGAGAACTTGGCGTACAATTTCTTATTCTTTAAAATTTGAAGCACGATTTTTAAATTTTGCTCGCATTGTTCCCTACTATAGGAATATCTAAGAATTTTATCAGTAATGTCGAAGGAATATAAATACAACTTGAGCACATAGTTCATCAAATCAATAAAATTTGCCAGTGAGTTTGTCCAACACAATGATATGACAAGAAACTCATAGTGCTCATATATCGAATCCTGAAAATCATCTTGAAAATTGGGCTTTAATCTTCAGCCGGTGATATACCACCCTTAAGTCCACATTTGAAAAGACTGTGGCACCCTACAATTGATCCAATGGATTATTACGAGGCAAAAGATACTTGTTCATAACAGTAACCTTGTTTAATTGTCTACAATCAATGCACATACATTGATGTCATCCTTCTTTTTCACAATCAAGACAAGAGCACTGGAGGCTTGTCTCGGTCTAATGAACCTTTTGCACAACAGATCTTGCAATTGTTTTTTCAATTCCTTCAAATCAATAGGTATCATCCTATATGGTGGAATACCAATGGATTGAGTATCTGGTATTAAATCAACACTAATGGCGGAAAAAAATTGGATTGAGTACCATATATTAAATCAACATCAAAATGTCTAGGTGAGGTGGAATATTAGGCAAATTAAATAGGGAATACATCAGAAAACTCCCTAACCATATGCGTAAAATTGTTTATTAAAGAACCGAAAAATCATTTTCTCAAACAGTTGGGGAAATCTTACAAAATACTCAACTGGCAAATTCTCCTCCATTCCTGAATTCACAATTTCACTTGCAAAGTTCTTTTAGAGAGTCAAGCAATGGGGGCAGTTACGACGGTATTGATAGCAATAGGCGGAGTAATATTAGGTTGGATTACCATAGAAATTGCCTGTAAGCCTTGCCTTGAAAAGGGTCGTGATGCCATTGATCACAACCTTCATCCGGATTACGACCCGGATGATCAAGACAACAGCATACGTGCTCCTTTGAATCTTAACCCGGGGATTCTACTACTCCTCCTTTGATCAAAAGTGTCTGATCTGTTGGTGACCCGAACCCACAATTTTAAAGTTGGATGAAATTAAAGTTGCTTATTTGCTCTTTCCTAATGTGTTTCGTCTTTTATGCATACAATTAGACTGGAATGGTTTGTTCTGACATGTTATTTTCTCTCCTATTGTCTTTTCAGTTAGATTGTGATAATACATTTCAAAAAGTTATTGAATTTATTAGCTATGTTTACTTAGCTATATGAATCGATTAATTGCCAAGCTAGTGTTGGTTCGCCTTTTTGCCAAGTGCAGAAGCAGAACCTTATCGATTTAGACATCACCATTCAGACTCAAGATATTTGAAAACATGTCACAAACTGTGATATAACTTAACAATGTATAGCTGCCCACTTTCATTCTTGTGATAGAAGGAAAGTAAAACAAACAAATTGAAACTCGAGTATTATTTTTGGATTCATCTCTAGGACAAAGTATATATATCCTACTAGATCACTAAGAATTGTTTTGTTCAGCACGATGGCTAAGAACATCGAATATATCAGATCCTATGATTTATAAATCAAATAAGAAAATTGAAATAGTAGAGAGGAATACATCATTCATTCTTGGAATCGCATTCAACAATGAAGCTTATCAAAACAAGGTACTCCAGTTTAAAGACAATTACTTGACACCAGCTGCATATATATACCAAATTAAGGCTCAAAGAAGAATCACCCAAGCAACATGCTGTGAAATTTCTACATAGAAATCCTTGATTATCCAGTTTTACAAGCAAATCAAACCGTAACAGAATACATCCTGCAACTGCTCACCCAGATTATGCCCTAAAATCTGTTAAGCGACCTATTTCAACCTTCAGGTGTAGCGTTTCAATGGATCAGATGCCTTGCCAGATCTAGCATCAGTCCAGGCTTTTGCAATCGTCTTCTTCATTTCCTCATCACCGTCCTCATACATGTTCTGCAAAATGAAACATCACTCATCAGGTACACATTGAAATAAAGAAAGGAACTCCAAAGAATTGAGAAGTCCACAAATCAAATACTGTGAACGAGCTCATACCTTCATCATATCCATAATTCCTGCCATGGGGTCTTTTTCTTTGTCCAAACTAGGTTTGAGCTGCAGGATAACAAGCATGACTTATTAAACAAAAACCATAATCAAAAAGTGAAAAATGAATCCCATGGAACTGTTAATAACCTTGTCCTCTTTGTAATGCAAATCCAACCAGTTCCCTTTGGAGGCTTTGAACAAGGTGATGACAACCCTTGTGGGTTTCACAAGAACCTTACATTTCTCAGGTACAATCTCTTTGTTCAATTTCGGCAAGGAGAAGCGATAGTTCTTTCCATGTACATCATGAAACTTGGCATCAAAAGACATAGGCTTGAAATCTGTCTCCATTTTCTCCTGATCTACTCCTTCCAATGATAAATAAATCTGCATAAGAGAAAAATAAGCCATCAGACGAGACAAAGAGTAAAATCAATGAAGGCGTTGCAAGAGTTCAAAAATCCCGAAATGGTAGAGAACTGATTGGAATTTTATAATTGAAGTAAAAACCCTTTGCAATGGTTAAGCAAGTATCTCACACATTTAAATGGATACAGGGGTTCAATCTTATAGCTCTGACTGAAGATATCGTACCTTCACTTTGTCATTGTCCTGATCCCAACTGAAGGATGAAACAGAGACATAGTTCAGTGATGGGTTATGGATCACCTTTGCTGCAGTTAAAACTGGAGCTGGTATTTGCGAAGATGACACTGAAGCACCAGCTTTTGACTGCTGCAGAACAGAAAAGACGTTAAGACTTGAAATATCATTGTACAAATGTCAAACTTGTTCGCACAATACCTTGCACTTAAGAACAGATTGAAAAGAGCTGCTAAACTCTTTTCTGTATAACATGATTCAAGAAGGATGTTTCATGTCAAATTAAATGCGCTATTGCCTCATTTGTCATAATCTTAATATCTAATTTGATAAGAAACAGCAAAAACTTGGATATGATGCAGGTAGACTTTTAACAGTACAATTTTCTAATCTCATTCATGTATCCCTCATCCATTTATCGAATAAATATAACCTCGTAAAGAATCAAAAAATGAAAATAACGATCAACCAGTATATCCTGAAATTGAATTTGTAGCTGTGCATCTTGTTACCTTACATAATCACCAGAGAAGTTTTACACAACCAGAGTCATCATGCTTAGCAATAGGTTTGGGATTTCAAAATTATTAAAGGTGAAATGTTTTGAATTAAATACTCCACGAAATGTCTAAGAATATAAAAATATCATGAAAATAAAAAAACAATTACATAAAAGTGAGTAGTTAGAATATCATAGCAATTTTACTAGTAAAAAAATCAATATGTACACTAGTAATTGTTTATGGTCCAAGGGAGTAAGGAACTCATAAAGTAAAATGATACTTCAAAGTCTTTTTGTTGTCATTGCTGGACTACAATAGAAATGTTTCAACCAAGTCTCACGGAACAATAAGCTTCTAAGTTTTTTATATCTAAAATATTGATGGTGTTCAATATTTAGGCTATAAATAGAGTAGATATATGCAGCTCAAAGAGAATGTTATGTCAAAGCTTCAAGCCTAACACATCCGATAGAACATACTGTTAACAATCACGATAAAAACAAATCAAACACACTTCTAAGCATCACATGTCATCACAAATTTGAAAGCAAATTAGGTGATGTAAACTAAAAAATCAAGTTGGATTACATTTTGACCCAGCTGGTTACACTAGTTAGATTCCTGTTTTGACCCGAATGTTTGATGGGTCATTTTGAGTTCGATCTGTTAGGATCAACAAACTAGTCATTACCCAACCGGTTGAAATACCGGACTGATAGGGGGTTTGGGATGATTTTGCTCCTACCTAGTATTCATTTCAAGATACTAGACTAGAACCATTGACTTCTAAAAGACTAAAACAGCCACCTGATGCAATTACAGCTGCTTCATCCACTTTTGTATTACAAGAACCCATTCTACAATTACTAAATCATCTAGAAGTCACAGAAATTAAATCACTAACAACAAGAAGCATATACGGATTCCTTGATACAGCTTTCAGAGGACTTCAAGAGCATACATGCTATCATAATTTCCCGAACCCCCTCTCATTTTATTGAAGGGAGCCATCAAGTGAGACTTAAGAACCTTACCTTAACCAAAAATAAAAAAAACCTATAGTTTTCTACACAATAGTTGTCCTTAAATGAAATCAATCATGAGACAACAACATACCCTGTGAAATCCCACTTGTGAGGTCCGGAGAGAGTATAATATATGCAGGCCTTACCACTACTTCATGGAGGTATTATACACGGAAGACCCTCGGCTCGAGTAACAACAAATCAGAGTAAATATGAAAAGGATAAATGTGCCCTTTAACTTGACATTGTTTCACATTTATTCTCTCCCAACTTTGGATGCGTATAAGTAGACACTTAAATTTATACAAAGTTGAACAACTAACCCATGAGTCCTATGTGACATAATACATTAGGGACACCAAGTAGGACACAAATTGTCATGTAGGACTTGTGTTATTTGTTCAATTTTATACAAATTTAAATGCTTACTTGTGTAATCGGGGGTGATAAATGCGAAATAAGATCAAGTTAAAAGGATGTATTATGTCGAAAATGAATCATGCTAAACTAGTACCATTTCAACCTAGTAATTAAGTTACTCCATTTTAGCTCACTATACCATCTTAAAGGGAAAAAAACTACTCACTTAAAAATACAGATACACAGACAAACAACAATAGTGGAAATGGAAATAGTAAGTGACTAGTAAGAATATAATAAGTGAAAATTAAAAAAAAAAAAAAACCTTCTCCAAGTTACGAATCTCAGAGGAAATGAGAGAAAGCACACGAGGCCGTTTGGCTATGCTGTGAAGCTGCTGAAGTTCCTCCAAGTCCAAAGCTAAATCGTTTGCTGCCATTTTCTACTTTCTTCTTCCTTCAATAAATAAAATCAAATGTGAATTCTGGGTTTTGGAAGACTTTTGAGGTTATTTTAGTTTTAGCATAAGTAAGCATAGAAAATGCTAGATGATAGAAAGAAAGTTGAGGAAGCTTCCGGACCCTAATGGCTTCGTAAATGTGTGTTAATGGGCTGGGCGTTCCATTCATCCAAATTTAGCCGGCCTGGCTCATTCGGAAGCCTCATAATGTATACTATACTCCCTATGTCCAATCAATTGAAATTGACATTTGATGATGTTTTATTGTGAAATTTAGATTATTATTTTTTTATCTTTTAAAGAGAAAAATATTTTTTGTGTGGTCTTGGATATAAATAGAGCCATCGAAATGGGCTTAGCCCATGAGGTCCGCTCAAGCCAATCTGTTATTAGGGTAGGGTTGAGCTATGATTTTTTAAGTCCATTTAAAACTAGGGCTTATAAGTCCGATCTATATAAGTTCTTGGCCCTTGAGGCTTAATCGGGGCCGGACCGGGGTTGTTCCATGGGTCAAAACTTTTTAGTTAAGGGTAACTTACAATAATCTTACTAGTATATAATCTAATTACTTAACTACATGATATGTTGTAATATTATGAATTTTACTAGATTTTGGTACATCCATATACATGTATCTCAGAATATATAGACTCAAAATTAGGTTAATTTGTTCTAGATACACTCTATCCAAGTAGATTCACATGTATCTAGGATACATGCACAAATCTCGCGCCCTCACCTCTCTCCCATCTTGCTTGTCACTCTCTTATCTCGCTCGCATATCTAGTTTGCAAGATACATGCTAATTACACTAGATTTTTTGCTAGTGTTATTGAAACAACACCATTGTTTGCCATATTTGATTTGAAAATCTTCTCATATTCTTGATGTTATAGAATTGTAAGTTTAAAAAGAAAAAAATGAAAAAAAGAATAAAAGAAGGGCTAGCCCACCCCAGCCCTCGGCCCTTCTAGGGTTGGATTGAACATTTTCAGGCCCTATCAAATGAAGGGCCGGCCCACCCCAGCCCTTCAAATTTCTTGGTCCGACGGGTGAGGCTGGGCCGACCCTTTTTGACAGCTCTAAATATAAATTAGAGTTGATTTTTACTTTTTGTGAGAAATTTGAAGTGAAATACTTTGTTATTTTACAAATTTTTGAAAATTTTGAAAGTTAACTTCAAGCTGAATTCTGTATATTTAAGAACAAACGTGTTTGGACCAAAGTTCAACCCTAAAAATATAAATTACTATTTTTAGTTTATTTAAAAAAAATGTATTTCTTCTGTCCCAATTTATATGACTTACTTTTCCTTTTTAGCCAGTTTAAAAAAGAATGACACATTTCTATATTAAGTAACAATTTAACTTTAAAATGTCTATTTTAGCCTTAATGAAATGATTTATAGCTACACAAATTTCTATCATTCATTTTAGACCACAAGTTTTAAAGGCCTTCCTTTCTTTCTTAAATTTCATCCCGAGTCAAACTACCTCACATAAAATGAGACAGATGAAGTATCTCTATTTATATTTAGTAAGTTTTTCAATTTCAACGTTTTACATGTGGTAAGTTTAAGAATCATAAAATTTTTGACAAGTCAAGATTATAAGCTTTAAAGAAGGTATATTATTAAGTTAATAATATCACAAAATTCAGAAATTTCACTTTATTTCTTAAATTTCATGTCCAATAAAACTAAAAAAAAGCAAGAATTTTTTAGGGAATCACATGATGATTCAAGTATTTGTTATGTCATGTATAATTTTTTAAAAATAATTCTTCCACTTAATAATATTTTTCATCTTTTATCAACTTAATCCATGTACCTTAATTGTAGGCTTTAATTTTGAGAAAAAAACTACTTTCTACACGGTCTATTCCAATTATTTTTTAAAAAAATCTAAGGTCATTCAAGCTGGGCCTTTTATTAATAAAAGGAGAGCTATTTACAAATGTCCAAGCCCAAAAGTGGCCCAGACCCAAAAAATCTAAAAAAATGAAATTACTAAAACAAAAAAGACAAGTGTTTCAGGAGTTTCAAGAACTCTTCTTCAGCTCCACCGGAAGCCCTCAACATCAAATCAAATGAGTAAACAAATCAGATGGACCACATGCATATTGTCTTCCTTAATACGATATCACACCTCCTATCACCATCCTCTACAAACAATATCCATGTTTGGCTTGTAATCACTTGAACGTTAAAATTTCTCACTAACGACATGATTCAACACCACTGAAGAATTCTTCAACATGATTGTGGTAGATCTATGGTGGCTCAAAAGGTATGTGACTGTGCAACTCGCTCTGAAACGTAAAAGAACTCGAATTGAACTTGAAATTACCTCTGACCTAGACTCATAATCTTGTCTTGATGTTTTCATTTCCTTACTTTTACAACATTTAATTTATCCTCTCAACAGATTGAACCCCTATGGAGTTGATACCACTGTTTAAGAAGATAAATTTACAGTTATAAATATAAGGTATCGAGATTCTACTTAAGCTTCCTCTGTTATATTTTTTTTGTTCTTTCATTCTCTATTAGCTCTGTAACTTGTATTTTATATTCTTAACGAGACTCAAATTTGACATATTGTCTATTTTGAGTTGTATTATTATTTGTGCTTGTTGAGGAATTTCGTGCATGTTAGAGAATTGCTTTTTGTGTGTACCTGCAAAATCAAAAGCATTATTGTAAAAAAGATTCGCTAATTTATTCTCGTTTCGATAAGTATCCACCACTGTCACCTCTATATTCATCATCAATCCTTTTATGAGCCCTACATTCAGAGATGTAAACCATAGGACTTCCCAAATTTCATTTAAACTTTTCTAATACATTAGTGAATTTGTTTTCATAATCAAAGGTACTAAACTATGGTTTAAACAATAGTCTATATCCATTTTAATCGCCTTAATTTCTACTTCAATAACAGAAACATTCTCCATCAACTTGATTCAGAATATATCATCTTTTCTGCTTTATTCTCTATACAAAAAGTCATTGACCCAGTCTCAAATCTAATTAAGCCATCAACATTATATTTGAATTTACACCTTGAAGGGTGTAACCATCTAAAATTTTTAGTCTGAATACGTGGTGTATATACTTCTTAAAGCTTCACAATCAATTGTAAACTCTTTGAGATGTCTTTTAACCATGAATATCTATACTTGATAAACAAGTATAAATTTATATGAATCTCCAATCATACTATGTTTGGACATATTTCCCCATGGTTAATCACATTCTTCCTCTTTTAAATTTGCCATATTATAAAAGCAAGAACTATTTTAAAAAAACAGGCTTTAACTTACTAGAACACTCAACCTTCCACCACTCTTTCAAAATTTGATTAATCTGAATATCTATACTTGATAAACAAATATAAATTTCTGCGAATCTTCAATATCATACTATGTTTGGACATACTTCTCCATATTTAATCACATTCTTTATTTTCCAAATTTTCCATATTATAAAAGCAGGAACTACTTTAAAAATAGACTTTAACTTACTAGAACAGTGAGCCTTCAACTACTCTTCCAAAATTTAATTAATCTGCACTAATTGAAATTGTAATCCTGCAGCTTCATTAAACAACTTTCAAATCTGGTTAAAGTTAGGATATTTAATTAATGAATGTACAAATGATTTTTGTATATTGTTGTTATAGCAACACACTCTACAAAATTAATAATACCTCTTTTGATCAACACTTCCCCAATATAAATTCTTCTAAGCCACATCCTTCATAAAAGGAAGCACACCTTAAAAGGTAATTCTTTCATCCATATATTAGACATATTCTCTATTGGTTCTTTCCTGTATCTGGACAAATTTCATGTTTTTCCCACCTTAAATTGTCCAAAACCACTAGGCATCCACCAAGGTTTATCTTTACCATGTGTAAGTACTAGATTTTCCAAGACACTATTAATGTGATTGCAAACTTTCTCATAAAAGTTACCATGTTATACTGTCTGATCCCGTTCGTCCTCATTACCATCCCATCCGTCCTCATTACCAATTGCCTAACAGATTTCAGCTAACTATGATCATGATTAATATTCATATGAAAATGCTGAGCCCCCAACCACATTTAATTGCCAAGCCATACACTAACATTTTCTTTCTTGGATTCCCACCATATATCTTGATAAAAAAAATTCCTTAGTAGTGACATGTTTTTTCATACTTTGGATCATTCAACTATTTGTGGTATGTATCTCTTGCAATACTTATTTCACATATCGTTAGACAATATTATTAGCAATTCTGAATTTTCACCATAACTTAGCAAATAAAGCCTCAGAGATATAAAACAGTGACCTAAATCTCAGTCCTTTTTTTTTATACACATATATCATTCCATGCAATTTAGTGAGTAGATCTTTCCTCCACCTTGAAATCCGTAAGAATTTAGCAAAAAATTATATGCATATCATATATCACACATTTAGGAGGATTAATGAAAAATAAAAGGCATATAGAAATACTCTATAACACACTGTTGATTAAAACAACTTTACCCCTCTAGACAATAACTTTCCTTTCCATATATGCAGCTTGCTTTGAGTTTTTTTTTATCAGCATTGAGCAATGTACCTTTTGTTTCTTGGCATGACCAATAGGGAAATCCAAATACATCAAAGGAAAAATTCCTCTTGAAAAATTAGTGACCTCTTCCACCAATTGTCTAAAGATTTGTGTTGCCTTACTATATACATAATAAGATTTCTTATCTTTGTTGATCAATTGTCCTGATTGCTCCTCATATTTTCTCAAACCCCTCATTATAAGCTGTAAAGATCTTTTGTCTGTAGCTGCAAAAATAATTGTATCATTTGCACAACATAAATTATTCAATTGATTACTTCATTTAGGTAATTCATAGCTTTTATACTCATAGTTATGAAACAATTGATTCATAGCTCTATATAGCATCTCTGCGGACAAAATAAAAAGAATAGGGGATAGAAAATCTCCTTGCTTAACCTCTCTGCTAGAATGGAAAAAATCATGAGCATGTCCATTAATTAGTACAAAATACCAATTATTAGCAGTACGTCTGGTCACAGCCCTTTTTCGATCTCAAAGGACTTTTTCAATTTAAGTGACGATATTGAATAGAGATTATTTTATTTTTTTCAGATTCGACAATTGAAATTAAGGTATGGTGTACCAAGTCATCTTTTTTTTAATCCCTAATCAAAAGAAAATGACTATTTATTTTTCTTTGCAAACTTTTTTTAATCCAAAAGAGCCAAAGAGCTCAATTTTTATAGCTCAACAAATAAGTACACATACAAACAAAAAGACTGATGGGTTAAGGCCCAAAGCCCACCAAATCAGCCTAAAAAAACAAAAAGGACAATAAATAAAATCTGCTAAACAAAAAGAAAAGAAACAAAGAGGAAAATTAAGAGACACAAGCAAAAGAGGAAATACCAAGAACAGTAAGACTTCTCGATTTACCACGACGAAGAAAGATGCAAGATCACAACTAAAATTGTTAATTGATGGTAAGCTCACCAGCTTTGAAAATCATGTCGGTAACTCCTTCTGAACTTATCTTCATCACTAATCTGAAACTTCAATAGTTAACTAGATCTAACTTGAATCATTCCTTAAATGCAAGATTGGGCTGATATTTTGGTTCGATTACAAGTTTAGCAGTCTCAAAGCTCTCACCAGACGTTGTGTAATCGAAATTAAAAATAACGTTGAACTTAATAAACTTTTCTATACACAGTAAAAGATGACTCAAAGGTATTTCTTGATTTTTCTCTACAAAGCTGAAGACATAACTCAGTTGATTTTAATTAACTTTTGTTCAAACAATATTTTTTAATGGAATGAGCCTAATACAAGACTAATACCATCATTGTAAATTTGTTATTGGTACATACGCCAAATAAAATAAATAAAACAAAAGATGGCTACATGTATTTTGAAGATTTGTTGTATTAATTCTTTTCTTCTGATTATTATGCGATGTATTTGCCCACCCCTTTGACATTCTGAAAAAATTAACATTAATCTAGCTCCCTCTTTCTGAATGTGTTGAACCTTAGTTGTGAGATTTGTTGCTTGTCGATGTTGAGTAACTTTGTATCTTGCAATGGTAACTCTTGAAAACAATTGTATTTTATATTTTCTGTACCTCCATAAGAAAATAGCTTGCCTCTCTAGTTTTGTAGTCTGTCTTTCACCTTCTTTATCAAATCATTGTAGTACTCCTTCCTCTTTCTATCATGAAAAATTGGACAACTCAAATACTTGAATGGAAACTTTCCTATAGAAAAACTAGTCACTTGTTCTACTTTATTCACCAAGATTGCACCCACTTTATGAAACATATAGAAATAGAGGAAAATCCTTCCACAGTCCGTTATAATAACCGGTCAAAACCATGAAACTCTATATATCTAAAGCAGATAGAGGTTGAGGCTAATTTTTAACTACCTCGGTCTTCTGAGGATCAACTTGAATACCATCACTAGAGACAATATGGCTAAGGAAAGCAACATACCTTAACCAAGATTCACACTTGCTAAATTTGACACATAATTGACGATCCTTGAGAATATGCAATACAATCCTTAAATGCTCGACATGCTCATCCTCACTCCCAGAGCATTAGTAAAACCAAACGACATCATCAAAAACTATTAGTGACCATACCGAGTTCGAAAAGCCGTCTTCAGAATGCCACTTTCCCTTACTCTCAATTGATGATACCCCTATCAAAGATCAATCTTTGAAAAGAAACTCGCACCTTGGAGTTGATCAAACAAGTCATCAATCCTTCTAATATGATATTTATTCTTTATTATGACCTTGTTCAATTGCCGATAATTAATACACATTCGAAATGAACCATCCTTCTTTTGAACAAACAAAACTGAAGCACCCTATGGTGAGATACTCGGTCTAGTGAAACCCTTATCCAATAAATTCTTCATTTTGTCCTTTAATTCCTTAAGTTCTGTTGTGTTCATACGGTAAGGAGGAATAGAAATAGGTTGCGTATCTGGGAGTAGGTCAATACCGAGGTGTATTTCTCTTTCAGGAGGAAAACCAAGAAAATCATTAGGAAACACTTCAGAAACTCATTAACAATCGGAACTGACTCAAGAGTAGAGGTTTTAAAATTTGTATCCCTAACCTGAACAAGATAAAACATGTAATCCTTAGAAATCATTTTCCTAGCCTTTAGACAAGATAAAAACTTACCCTTTGGTACTGAATTTTCCCCTTTCCATACTAAGATAGGTGCGTGCGGAACCTTGAATATGACCAATCGGGCCCTACAATATATTGAAGCATAACAATAATTAAGTCCATCCATCCTAGGAATAACATTAAATCTGGCATGTCAAGTTCTACAAGATCAATATGAGTGACTCTATGAGAAACTGAAACGGGAAAATTCCTATAGAGTCGTTTAGCAACAACAGAGTCACCAACTAGTGTAGAGACTAAAAAAGGTTTTAAAAGAATATCAGGACAAGCATCAAATCTCATAGCCACATATGGAGTCACAAAAGACAATACAACACCCATATCAAACAAATCATATACATCAAAATGAAAGACTTTCAACATGCTGGTCACAACATTCGAAAAACTAGTATGATCATGTCGAGTCTGAAGAGTATAGAACCTGTTCTGACGAGGAGTACCACCTGAACCAGAATAACTAGACTGAGCTTGCCTACCATCCTTGCTCTTTCTAGCTTGCAAAGGACAATCCTTCACCTTGTGACAGCTCTTTCCACAACCATAACAAATATCCATACCGGCTAAGCATTTTCCAGAGTGACTCTTGCCACACTTTTGGCAAACGGGAACAAAAGATCCACTACCACCACCTCCTTGAGGCTTAAGGTTAGACACCTTATATTTGTTGAACTTTGGATCCAGAATATTAGAAGAATTTTAACCGGAGATATTTTGCCAAAATTGAGGACGTCCATGTCCACCAAACCTAGAATGAGAGAAGTCACCATCACCTGTTCTTTCCCTTTTTGACTCTCTAGCCTTCTCTTTTAGATTTTCCTCTTCAATTTGCTAGGCATGTATCATCAAACAAGAGACATCCATATCCTTGATTAGCATGGCGGTTCGACATTCTTTGACCACCATCTCACACACACCCAATACAAATTTACTCATCCTTGCCCTAGAGTCAACAATCATAGTAGGAGCATACTTAGATAATTGAGTGAACTTTAATGCATACTTTTTCACACTCATGTTCCCTTGTCAGATTGATCAACTTAAGCACCTTTACTTCCCTCATCTCAAGGGAAAAGAAATGTTCAAGAAAATCCCCTTTGAATTTCTCACAATCAAGAGGACTTGCATCAATTGCCCTCTCTTCTTTCCATTAACTGAACTACACTTCATCAACACCCTTAAGTTGATAATCAGTCAATTCCACCTTTTACAGTGGTGTAAATCTCATAATCTCCACTATCTTGTGGATTTCCTCAAACTCTTGGGGATCTTCCTCAACTTTCAACCCATGAAACTAAAGGAGATTCATCCTAGTGAAGTCCCTCATCCTTGTTACCGCCGTACCCACAATTGGGTTCACATGATTAATGACTTCTCTATTAGCTTGAACTGTTATAGCTTGAATCAACACTTGGAAAGCGGCTCAGAACATATCATGTGATAATTGCTTAGCCAAAGGATCGATCGACACTTGAGGAGCTTTAGGCTCCACGTTGTCACCTACATTCTTTCTTGTGTTAGCTCTTCGAGCAGACATATCCTAAAAAACATCGAACAAGAGTTAGAAGAAAGACATTTATAGAGTTCAACTCTATTGGACGACTTTAGAGTAGTGAAAGAAGCAAAGTTTCCTAAAAGCCTTGTAACCTTCTATTCATAAATGTGGCGCACTTCACGCTCATAAACAAGACTCTACTCGACGCGGCTTGTCAGACACCGTAGGACCTTTCTAAAACCTGGATCTGAATACCAAGTTTGTCTTGATCCAAAGTACACTCTAGTTGTGACATGGTTAATAGGACCCTAAAAGACCTTAAACAAGCCACTTAACATAAACATGACATAACAAAACACAATAAAAAAGAATATAAACCAACATAAATGTCAAGCTTTAGATGACATAAGAGATACCAACATAGTACATAAGAGAATACATGAAAACATATGCTAAGTCTAACATAAGACTTCTACTAACATAGATGTGACTAGGACAAACCCTTAAGTCATGAATAATATCTGAAAACAAAAATGACATCAAAATCCATAAATCTAGCAGAGGTCATGTCCTCAAACCGTAAGGACTCACCAATCCAAGATCAACAGATGAATAATCATGAAACTAGCCACGTCTAGAAGGAGGAGCATTGGACCCTATATTATGAAACAATATAGACACAATATGCATTAGTACTTTAAATGTACTGAATATGGGAAAATGCATAAAAACGTAAACATGACAATGTGGTGAACTTAATACATGATATGCATGATCAAGTAAAACATAGTAAAACCTTTAAACATGAACAAGGTCAATGCATATTTAAAACCATAAGAAAAGCTTACATAAAATATTTAAAGAAAATATAGTTCATTTGTGGGATATTTACCATTAATCAACAATAAGCCATGTGAGCTATAACATAGAATCCAATGTAACCCTCACACAAAAAAGAAAGAGTCCAACTGTAACACCCTAAAAATATCTAAGCTAAGACCCGAATCATTCTTCATATGTGTATACTGCCGCACCGGTTGATTCTTAATTGTGCATAGGTGTTAAAGTCAATTCATTAGTGTGGGAGTAAATTTGAAGATTAATAGGTCATAAGATTCTTCTAACATAAAGTTGAGTGGAAAGTTTCCTTACGATTGAGTTTCCATATAAGATTTTACTTAGGTCTACTTCAAACAACAATATCTCTTAGAATATGAATGTTAGATGACTCAAAACATATCAAATTAAAGTTCTATGAGTCTTCTTTCCAAAATCACAAGTTTGTGTCATTGTGAGTTCAGAGTGGAAAGTTATGATCATTTTACTAAATGATGCAGTACAGTTTCGTTTTGGCCGACGACAAAATTCTAAAAAGGGTAATTTTAAGGTCCTTATAACAATAAAAAAAACCCTAAAACAGATTTCTTACCTCCTATAAAGCCCTAAACAATCAGATTTTCATTTTTAATTCCTCTTTCTACTCTCTCAAACCCCAAGACAAAAATCTAGGGAAAATCATAAAACTTCCAAGCAAGACTTTTTCAAATCTTTTTCAAGATTCTTCTTCAAGTTAAGTCTTCTTCAAGATTTCAATCTTTTCAATTCAAATTCCTTCTTATAATTATGAATCATTAATATAAATTTAACCCTTGGCCATAGGATATTTCATGAAACTAATTCAATCTCAAGAAATGATTTCTTGATCGTTCTTCTTCAAGTTAGGGTTCTTCTTCAAGATTCATGGAGCATTTAAGGTATGTAAGATTATTAAAGTGAGGAACTTTTTTCTTCCTCACACCCTACTTCTCCAATTTCAATTAGTAAGATCAAAGCTAGGATTTTTTTATCCAAGATTCTAAGATTTCGAATTTCCTTTATCTCCTATCATTGATTCTTGATTTTTATCATCAAAATAATGGAAAGATTCTCCTTAAATCCCAAACCTTCTAAGGGAACTATAGATGTCGGATCACCACCACATTTCTTCAACAAGGAGACATCGAAAACTGGATGTACCGATGCCAATCATTAGGCAATTTAAGTTCATAAGCAACCTTACCAACATGTCTCAAAATCTGATATGGGCCACATATTGGAGACTAAGCTTTCCTTTCCTACCAAACCTCATTATACCCTTCATGGGTGAAATTTTGAAATAGATCTAATCATTAACTTCAAACTCAATATCTCTTCTTCTTACATCGGCAAATGACTTTTGCCGTCTTTGAGTCAATTTTGACTTTTCTCAAGTCGAACTTTCTCCATAGCCTTATGTACCAACTCGGGACCTATTAGGGAAACTTCACCCACTCAAACCATTCTATAGGAGAGCTACACCTCCTACACACAATGCCTCAAATGGAGCCATACCAATACTTGAGCGATAACCATTGTTATATGCAAACTCAATCAGAGGTAAGTGATCATCCCAATCACTCTTGAAATCAATCACACAAGCTCTCAACATATATTCCAAAATTTAAATAGTATGCTCCGCTTGCCCATCAGTTTGGGAATGAAAGGCTGTACTAAGCTTGACACGAGTACCAAGGCCCTTTTGAAAAAATCTCCAGAACTGAGTAGTGAACTGGGTACCACAATCGGAGATAATGGATAAAGGCACTCCATACAACTTTACCATTTCTCTCAAATAAAACTTAGCATAATCCTCCATCGAAAAAGAAATCTTGATTGGAATAAAATGAGCTAACTTTGTCATTCAATCTACTATAACCCATATTGAGTCATGTTGTCGCTGGGTGCGAGGCGAACCAACAATAAAGTCCATATTTAAATCTTCCCACTTCCAAGTAGGAATGCTAATGTCTTGGGATAAACCTCCCGATTTCTGATGCTTAAATTTCACTTGTTGACAATTAGGACACTTAGCCACAAATTCTGCAATATCCTTCTTCATCCCATTCCACCAATAGATCTTTCGTAAACAACGGTACATCTTGGTGGCTCCCAGCTGAATGGAATACCGAGAACTATAGGCTTCTGACAAGATCTGTTCCCTCAAGTCATCAACATTGGGAACACACAAACAACCTTGATAACTAAGTACACCATCTCCCCCTTGGGAGAAAGCCTCAACGGATTTCTTTAGCACCGCTTCTTTTAATTCAACCAAAGTTGGATCAAAACCTGGCTTGGCTTTCACATCCACCACAAAAGACGATTCTGAACCATTGTGGACCATAACACAACCCTTGGTTGAGTCCACTAACTGGACGCCCAACCGAGCCAATCTATGAAATCTTGGACCAACTCATTCTTATCTTCTTTGATATGAGCAACACTACCCATAGATAGCTGACTAAGAGCATCCACCACCACATTAGCTTTACCGGGGGTGATAGAGAACACTCATATCATAATCGTTCAATAAATCAAGCAACATTCTTTGGCGAAGATTTAGATCCTTTTGATTAAACACATATTGTAAGCTTTTATGGTCGTGAAAACATCGACATGGACACCATACAAATAGTGCCTCCAAATCTTCAAGGCGAAAAAAACTGCCTCTAGTTCAAGGTCATGGGTAGGATAATTCTTTTCATGACCCTTAAGTTGCCTTGAAGCATAGGCAATGACTTTCCCATTTTGCATAAGCACACATCCTAACCTAATTTTCGAGGCATCACAATAAATAACAAAACCATCAGTCCCTTCTTACAAGGTCAACACTGGAGTGGAAGTCAATCTATTCTTCAATTCATGAAAACTCTTCTCACATGCTTCAGACCATATGAACTTAACCTTCTTTTGAGTCAATGTTGTCAATGGAGAGGCAATTGAAGAAAAATGCTCAACAAACCTTCTGTAGTAACCAACTAAACCCAAGAAACTTCTAATATCTAAAGAGGATAGAGGTCTAGGCCAACTCTTGATCACATCTGTCTTCTGAGGATCTACCTCAATACCCTTACTTGAAACAATGTGACCAAGAAAAGCTACGGACCTTAGCCAAAACTCACATTTGTTAAACTTTGCAAAGAGTTGTTGGTCTTTGAGGATTCACAACACAATCCTCAGATGATTGATGTGGTCATCCTCACTTCTCGTATAAATCAATATATCATCAATGAACACAATCATGAACATGTCAAGATATTATCTCAACACCCTTTTCATGAAATCCATAAAAACGGCTGGAGCATTAATCAAACCAAAAGACATCACTAAGAAATCAAAATGACCATATCAGGTTCTAAAATCCATTTTCAGAATATCATCTTCCTTCACCCTCAATTGGTGATAACCCGACCGAAGGTCAATCTTAGAAAAGTAACTCGCCCCTTAAAGTTGGTCAAACAAGTCATCTATCCATCCAGGGGGATACTTTTTCTTAATTGTAACCTTATTAAACTGTTGATAGTTTATACACATACGAAGATAACCATCCTTCTTTCTAACAAACAAGACTGGAGCACCCCATGGAGCGATACTCGATCGGATGAAACGTTTATCCAAAAAATCTTTCAATTGTTTTTTCAAGTTCTTTAGTTCTGCCAGAGCCATTCAGTAAGGAGGAATAGAAATAGGTTCCGTACCGAGGAGAAGGTCAATACCGAAGTCTATTTCCCATTCGGGATGAATATTGAGTAAATCATCTAGGAATATTTTCAAAAACTCATTAACAACAACGACCGACTCAAGAGTAGGGGTTTTAGAATCCACATCCCTCACCCTAACTAGATGATATATGCAACCCTTAGCAATCATCTTTATAGCTTTGAGACAAGAGACAAACTGACCCTTAGGCATATAATTTCCCCCTTTCCGTTCTAGGACAGACTCATTCAGAAACTGAAACTGAAACTTGACAACACATGTTCTACAATCAACAGAAGCATAACATGAGTGCAGCCAATCCATACTAGGGATAACATCAAAATCTAGCATATCAAGCTCTGCCAAGTCAACAAAAATAACTCTATAGGACAAGGAGATGTGACATTTTCTATAGACCCTCTTAGCCACAATAGAATCACTAACAATAGTAGAGACAGAAAAAAGATCTAACAACACATCCGAAAGAACATCAAACCTCATAGCCACATATGGCCTCACAAAAGACAAGATATCATCGGGATCAAGTAAAGTATAAACATCAGGTTGGAAGACATTCAACATACTGGTAACCACCATGGGAGAACCTTCTTGTTCACTACGAGTCTAGAGTGCATAAAAATGATTTTGCTTGGGAGCATTGAAACTCGAACCATTATGAGGAGCTTGCTTGCCCTCTCTTCCTTTAGCCGTAAGCATTGGTCAATCCCTCATCTTATGACCACTTTTACCACAATCGAAGCAACCATACGTGCCAGCTAGGCACTTACCTTCATGCTTCTTTCCACACGTAGCACAAGTAGACATAGGAAATGAAGATCTATTACCATTCCCTCCTTGAGGCTTAGGGTTAGACACCCTCTCTTTATTAAACCTAGGAGAATCATATGAGGAACCTTGACCGGAAAACCTTTGTCAAAATCTAGAACGACCATGCCCATCAGATCTTGCATGAGATAAATTACCATCACCAGTTTTATCTCTTTTTGTCTCCCTAGGTCTTTCCTTAAGTTTTCTCCTTTTCATTTTGTTGCACATGAACCATGAGACGAGAAACATCCATGTCATTAACAAGCATGGAGGTACGACATTCTTTAACCACCATTTTGGACACACCCGAGACGAACTTACTCATCCTTTCCCTAGATCGACAATCAAAGAAGGGGCATACTTAGACAATTGTATGAACTTCAAAGCATACTCTATCACACTCATGTTTCCTTGACAAAGGTTGATGAATTCAAAGACCTTTGCCTCCCTTATCTCAAGGGGAATTAACCTATGAAGGAAAGCAACCTTAAACTTTTCCCAATCAGGAGGACCCACATCTTCTGGTCTCCTTTCTTTCCATTGATTGGATGAAATTTTTGCAACACCCTTAAGTTGATAAGCGTCAAACTCCGCCTTTTCCACCAGCGTCACTCCCATGATCATTAACACCTTGTAAACCTCATCAATGAACTCTTGAGGATCTTCCTCAACCCTAGAACCATGAAACTCTGGATGATTTATTAAAGTGAAGTCCCTTTCTCTAGATGCCACCGTACCCACATTTGGGTTTATGGGAATCGCAACCTCCCTATTGGCTTGAGCCGTCATGGCTTGGGACAACACTTGAAAAGCAGACCTAAACTCTGCATTAGTCACTTTCTTTGCCAAAGGGTCGACCGGAGCTTGAAAAGGAGATTCTTGTTCCACATTCTCCGTCACATTCCTTCTAGCATAAGCTCTTCGAGTAGCCATATCCTATAAAACATCAGAAAAGGATTATGAGAGAGACCTTATAGAGTTAAACTCTATCGCACGACTTTAGAGTAATGAAGAAGTGGAGTTTCCAAAACATCTTGTAGCCTCTCATTCATAAATGTGGCGCGCTTAACATTCACGAACAAAACTCTACTAGACGTGGCTTATGAGACATCCTTGGACCTTTCTAAACCTTGTGCTCTAATACCAAGTTTGTCATGACCCAAGGTACCCCTAGGCGTAACATGGCGTATAAGACCTCGAGAGGCCTCATACAAGCCACTTAGCATTTAAAGTCCCAAAAGTTTATAAAATTAAAATAGAAGTCGAAACACTTGTTTCATTTGCCATCTAGTACATAAGAATGAAATTTGGGCCTAGCCCATACATTATGTCCAAACTAAGTAAGATGGAAAACTGAAAAAGATGAAAATCCGTCCTTGAAGCATGAGGACTCACCAAAACTTAGAATCTTTCAAATCAACCTGTAGCCACGAAACTGAGAACCTTGACTGTAGGACCCTACATTTAGGGAAATGTAGGAAAAAGTATGCGTTAGTACAAAATATGTACCAAGTATGATAGCTATGTATAAAAACATTAAATTCATGCAAAAAGGGGACATTTCCATGACATTCAATGACCAAGCTAAAACATGATATAAAACAGGTTAAAAGAAAGAAGTCATAAAACATGGTCAATGCAAGCTAACATTTCTAAAATCTTTGAACACATGTGAAATACTTATTGAATTAACCTTAGTTCATTATTATTATGAGAAGTAGCATTAACCAACATAGAGAACATGTGAGCTATAACATGATCCCCTAGTGTCTCCCACACCGAAAAGGGTTGTCCTACTGTCCAAGGTAGAACCATGAACTTTTAGCTATTGTGGATCCACTAAATAATGTCTATCTAGACAATCATCCTATAGGGGTAGATAGGTAAGGGATAAGGAGATTGCTTCTAGAAACCCAACCTCTACTAACGAGAGAGATTCCATCTTAATATCCTCTCAGTGCTGAGCACAAAGCTCACATAATAGTCATTTTCTTACTTGTTCTTATTATCCATGGAAGGGCACGTCATCTTGCCAATCCAAGCTAGGTTTCATTAGTATAACTCCTTATCTTTGATTCATTTAGGTGAGAAAACCTTTCCATCTTAGAATCCTTACTATGTGAGTAAACCTTTCAACAACACAACAAAAACATCATCATTGATACTTCACTCTGAAAGCATCATTATAACATTTACATAAATTTCATAAGAACATGCTTGATTTCATAAACTTCACTTTCTTAGTCCAAAACCCACATCATATGATCATAACTTGGAAAACATGGGCATTACATGGGTTTATGGGAATCATCATAAAATCATGAGATTAACTCAATTCATGCTTAAAAGATCATAGATCAATCAATTCAATCAATAATTAAAGAACCCACAACATAGAAAAATCCTAACTCAATTGGGGGTTTCTAACTTTGAAAATAGGAGAATTTAGGAACTCCATGAATGGAAGAGATACATGGATGAAAACTATCATACCTTAATGCCAAAAACTTTCCTTCAATGGTGGAATTGGAGACTTGCCTTGAAACCATAGGTTGAACCCTTCTTATTCATGTTATTAGAGAGAAATATTTTGGAGAGGAGGAACTTGATCTTCTTTGGTAAATTTAAGAGAATGACTTCAATGGGTAAGTTTTAGGGTTAAAATCACTTATATAGGGGTTCTACGTAAGGGAAAAATGACATAGTATCAAGATAAAATAATTAGGAAAATACCTAACTGACGCAAACCTCAAGATGGACACCCACACGACCCGTATAAGGGTCCATGAGGCGTCTAAGCAGTCGTGGTCCCTAGACTAGTGGCTAGGCAAGTCCTACACCCTCCATACACCCACCTCAACTAGTCATCTAGCACTTCACGAGCTGTCTAGGGACTCGTGGGAGGAGGCTGGCCTTGGAGAGCACACTACCTACTCCTTCACGGGTATCCCCACGAGCCGTGGTGCCCTTCACGAGACGTCTAAGGGCTTGTGGGAGGAGAGCCCATATTGGCCAACCACTAGAAGGGTCCATGAGCACCACCATGAGTCGTGGTGCCCTCACTGCCTGTGAGGGTATCCATGAAGGGTGCCTTGGCTAAGTAGAGGGCTGGTGACCTCCCACTTGACTTTCTTTCTAGCCTCCTTGATTCCGGGGTGTTATATAGATCCACTAGCTTAGGTCATTTAAGGGCACACATTTTGGGACAATGGAATTGCTACTAAAGACCAAACTTCTACTAATAGTAAGACCTCCATTCCAAAGTCCTCTCGGTGCTAAATAAATCCTAACAAAAAAAGACATAATCATAATCATATCAAAATTCTTGAAAAGACAATAATGAAAGACTACCGATCTAATCATAAGTTCATATTAGAGTAACTCCTTTTAAAACCATAATTTAGTAATTATTCATCAAGACACTTCCTTTTTAAGCATCTAAATCATGATTTCTTTCAAATATGAGAAAACCTTTCACAATTTTTTGGCACTTAAACTTAAAAACATCATTTAGTCATAAATAATCAATTTAAAAAAACATGCATAAATCCATAATCGTAATTCATAAGTTCGTAATCATAGTAAAAATCAATAAGGCATGGGCTTATATGAAATCAATTGAAAAAACATGTAATTGAATCAAATCATGCATAATAAGATTGAATATAAGCAATTGAATTATAATGATTTGAACCCATGACGATTTAACATGAAACCCTAGAAATTGGATGATAATCAATTGGAGAATTGAGTATCTTTTGGGCAAAAGTACTCATTACCCCCCTGAACTTGAAGCTTTTATTCGGTGTACACCTAAACTATATTCCGTTTTAATTACCCCACCGAACTTATTTATTCCTTTGTCGCGTACACCTTTATTTTCCACCTGGCATAGAAATTGACAATACACTCTACTAGGCGCGTGGGGAAGTGATTTTTTGCCACATCATAAAGCTACAACGGTAAAAAATGTAAAATCTCCATTTTTTATTTAATATTTGGCATATTTTAAAGCTCTTTCTCTCTCTATTCTCTAACTATTTATTCTCCCTAATCCCTTCTCCCTTTTCAAATTACATAATTTTTCTCTCTTTTTTGTTTTAATTGCTATTGCTATATTCATGAATTATAATAGGAGACTTGTTTGCTTATGTGAGACTCCTCAAATCCTGAAAATTTCATGGACAAATGGCAATCCCGGACATAGATATCTAGGTTGTAGACACTATGGGGTACGTATTGTTTCATATTTTTTTGCTTTTTATTTGCCAAGTTCGTATTATGTAATTTTTTTAACTTTGATTTTATGAAATGCAGTCCTCATTTTGAAATCCTTGTAAGTTTTTCAATTGGTATTATCTAGAATTTCCTAGCCAGGCGAATACTGTGATTTTGGGTCTGTTGAAGAAGACCAACAAACAAGAAAAACAGTTGAAGTGTAGATGGATGCTGAAACTGATTTTGGGCATTAGTTTGATATGTAATGTGATATTGTTCTTTTGTTTAGTGTGTCGTTGAAATTTTTTTTGTGAATGCAATTGTTATTAACGCAAGGTCTTTTGGTTCTAGGGTTCTCATTTTGTGGATTAGTTTGGTTTGGTGTTTTAGTGATGTATGTTTTTACTGATTAAAGCTATATATATATATATATAAATCTTTGTGTATGTTCAATTGACTTGTCCTTTTTTCATAAAACTACAATTACATGTAATTGGTAATATGATACCAAAACACGAAATAATAACATAAAGGCAACCTAACATAAAGGCATAACATAACTAGTGCTTTCTTGATCATCAAACACAAACATCATAGTGTTTCATTGTTTCAACCAACAACCACAATAACTTAAGTTAACCACCGAAACAAAAAACATTCACTACTTAAAGTTTGGTTGAACAACCACACAAGCACCAAAACACAAAACAAACACTACTTTAAGTTTGGTTGAACAACCACACAAGCACCAAAATGCAAAACAATCACTAATTTAAATTTGGTTGTTACAACCACACAACCACACAACTAAGAAGTTTTCTTTGAAGGTGACCCTTGGCTTATGCCCTTGTTTGAATTCCAGCAGCTTTTGATCTGGTTTGAATACGACACATAACAATTTAGACTTGAAGTTCTCTTTTAGTCATGGCCTGTTTATCTTTCCACTTCAGTTCCTTGGAAGGTTTAAAACCAATATCACCTGTCACATGCACAGAACTCACCACACCAATATTAACCCTCCTACTGCTAGACAGTCCTTGCTGCAATATTAACAACATAGTTATGTTGGGTCTCACATTTAAAAATATAATTTTGACAGTTTTATAAGACACTTACATTAATACTTGTATATCCAATATCAACAAAAAATACACCTTGTCCAACCACTTTTGGCCTCTTATTGTAACCACTTCCTGCACCTCTTCTTGTACCAGTTTTGCTGCTGCTTGCTCTTTCATATTGACCTTTACCCTTTGTTTCCCAGTGGTGGACTAATGTGAGTAGGAAAAGAATACAACAAGAGACTAAATTAATAAGTTGCCTAATCTAATTTATAAAATCAAATTAATGTGAATGTACCTCTTGAGTGGGTGTTGGTGTAGACTTAGGTTTAGGATTTTTTGGACAATATCTCTTGTTATGATTTGCTCCTTTGCAAATTGAACATGTCATTACTGTCCCTATTCTTGGCAATTTCCCAACTTTTCTCACTTCACCAATTTCTCTTTTTCTGTTCTTTGGTGGTTTACCAGGTATTTGCCTTGCCTCAGGTGATTCAACCATTGGGTTTCTGCTTTCAGGCCACATTTCAATGTTTGGGACTGGTTGAATGAAATGAGAATATGTCTTCAGATATATCTCTTTTCTATACCAGCTTGAAATTGCTTGTGATGCATCCATGTTCAAGTGGTTCATTGCTGCTATACCATGTGCACATGGGATACCTTTTAATTCCCAAGATCTGCAACTACATTTCTGTTGACCCAAGTTCACAGTATGCTTGTATACCCCTTCTAACACTTCAAATCCATCATCTCCATTCCATTTAATGTTGCATTGCATTGATCTTGTTACATTGGTATTGAATACCATCATTGCCATTGGAGATATTCCATCTGTCCATGTTTCAATAAATGCTCTTGACTTACTCACCCTACTCATCACCTTAACTTTAATTTCTTCCAGCATAGTTCCAATAGTCTTGTTCCTAGGTCCCAAGATCCACGCATTGAAACTCTTTGCCATGTTGTTATCTATACTATAACATTTGAAAAAGTTTGGAAAAAAGCTTTGCACCATTTCTCCTTATTGTATTTGATAAGGGCTTTAACTATACCTTTTCCCAGCTTGGATAGGGCATTTATATTGTACTTAAATTGTGCCTCAAATGTTGATCTAGCACAAGCCCAAAATTTCTTCCTTCTCTCTATGCCTCTGAAGTTTTGTGACCAATTTGCTAATATGTGTCTAGCACACATTCTGGAAATAGTTCATCTACAACAACTACTAGTCCCTGTAGTTGCAAAGCAAAATAATAAAGATAGTTAAATTTTGATCAAATTAAATTAAAGATAAACAAAAAAAAGAAATGCAGTTACCTTTTGCATATCACTAATGATAGTGAGCTGGGAACCATCTCCAAGATTAAGATCATCTTGCAGAATGGTCATGAACCATTTCCATGTCAACTTGCTTTCAGTACCAATTACTGCCCATGTTATTGGATGATTTGGTTGTTTGCATCCTTAGCAACAACTACCAAAAGTTGACCCTTACAAATTCCTTTTAGAAAACACCCATCCAGCCCTATACATCTTCTGCATCCTTGTTGGAAACCCTTTTTCATAGCATCAAAACATATATAAAAAGAGTGAAATTATTTCATTCCATTTTCTGATTCTGAATCTTTAAGCTTCACAACACAAGTGTTACCAGGATTTGTTTGGAGTAACACATCCCTGTAGTCTAGGATTTTGTTAAATTCTGCCACATGATCCCCCATAATTTCCTCTAAAATATTTTTTCTTGTTTTAAACAAACTGCCTTGCCTACATGAAAATTCAACTCTTTCCTCACCAAATCTTGTATTTCCCACCCTTTTATACTAGGTTGATAAATAATCCTATCTTTCAGATACTTACATAAAATTTTTGAATTATACAAAATATTATTTGTGGTCCTGGTACATCTGTGCCTTGGGTTGTATGTCTTGATAGTGAAGTTCTCACTCCTCCCTTCCTTGCTTGCAAAAAAAAGCCATGGACAACCACTTTTACACTTGACTCTTACTCTAATACTCTCATTCACATATTTGTCTAACTCAACTCCTTTTTTTATAGCATATTTTGTAACTGCCTCTCTAAATTCCTTTACACTTTCAAATACCAAACCACACTGCCATATTACAACATCACAATTAGAATCATAGATCACTCTATTACTCTTCTTTCTTCCCCTTAAACTCCCTCCTTCAAGTACATCATCAGAAACATATTCTTCTTCATCACTTTGAAAACTATCATAATCAGAACTGTCATAGTATGGCTCATCCTCTGTTAGCTTACCCTTGAATTTGTTTTTACCATTTTCAATATCTTCATACCCTTCATCAAGTCCAACTTCACCTAAAAAACCTTTTGGTTTTTCCTTCTTCTTTCTCCTCCTACTTTGTTTAAACTTTCTCACAGCTTCCTTAACAATCCTCAACTCCTCATGCATATCACTTCCATAGTCAATAGACTGGTCAGAACAAATAGAATCACTGTCTATGTCTTCCTTTAAATTTTCTTGGGCACTTAGTTCAACTTCTTCTTGACTAGAAGGTTCAGTTCCTTGTTGGACAGTAGGTTCAACTTCTTCTTTAGTATCAGTCCAATCTATTGAAGAATAATAATCATCAGTTTCTTGTTGGACCCTTGCAACCTCATCATTCTCAACTCTTTCACTAGATGGAAAGGAAGAAGAAGAACCTAACCCTATATCTAGTTTTTTTAGCTGTGCAGTTAAAGAATCATCAGATTCCCCATGTGCATTAAAAGACTCAACCACTTGGCTTAAAGATTGACTAATTTGACCTTTACTGGGACCCATATCCTCCAAAATAGTGTCATCACATACATACATATCTATTGTGTCCCCATCATGCATAAATAATGCAATGTTACAAATGTCCATGCCATTTTTCAATTCCACCAGATCACCCCTTAGAGATGGAACTGCATAAGTTTTTCCTAACTTACTAATCCCAAAAGACTTAGCATAATCTGCAAGTTCAGGAATTGACAATGATCTTCATCCACATTCTCTACATATTTAGTCCTACCTCCAACATATACTGGACCTACCTCACTCACCAAGATACCCCCAAATTTGAACCTTAAATTGAGGTACTTAGTAGCCATAGTGTCAACCTATAACCATAGTAACAATCATTATATTATACAAGGCAACAACAACAAAATAGAGGCAACAACACCAAAACATATACAGTAACACCAAAACATAGACAACAACACCAAAATAGAAGCAACAAAACCAAATTTAATTCATAAGCATACAATTATACAAGGAAATTATAATAAACAATACAAAAACATAATTGGTACTTAGAAGCCATATTACTCAACATCATACAAATATACATAATGAAATTACAAAATACCCACCTTTTAACAATACCAAAATAGAGTATTGAAATAAAAACCCTAGAATCTTAATTTTACTAAAAAGCCCTAATTTTTTGAACTAATTAGCAGAAACCCTAATACTCATGCATGCATAAGATGAACAACTTCATAACAATACATTCATTAAGTGAGAATTCTATTTGAAAACTATCAAACCACTAATCGGAAACTCAATTGGAAACTATGGCAAAACCTTAGTCAAATTACGGTGAAACCTTAAAAAAAAAATAGGGCAAAATATAAATGAAGAAGTAAAGGAAACAAAAAATAACACATCATAAGAATGGATAATCACTTACTTGGTAACAATTTCAGACAAGATCGAACAAAAATCGACCAATCGACCAAACGCTTCACGAAATTGAGTATGCCTTCATGTCTAAAAACTGCAACTGACCCAAATCCAGAAAGAGTTCCATGAAATCTACCCTTTACTCCGTCGATTACACTTCTTAGAGAGCTAAATTTTTTGAAATCTGTCGTCGTAGATTACACTTGTTAGAGCTTAGTCCGAAAGTTTTAATCTAGGTGAAAAGGTTTGACATTTAAATATCTAGGTGGCTAATATTTATCTAGGCGGCTAATATTTATCTGGGTATCATGCGCGTGTAGACACGATTGGAGTGATCGGACAATAAAGGTGTACGCGATAGAGGAATAAACAAGTTCGGGGTGGGGGTAATTAAAATGGAATATAGTTTAGGTGTACACCAAATAAAAAGCTTCAAGTTTCGGGGGTAATGAGTACTTTTGCATACTTTTGCATATCTTTTGGAACCCAATGGATGAAATGAATCCATTGGTAAAGTTAACACATACCTTGGGTAATCAAAGTCCTAGAATGGAGGAAGAAACCTTAAGCTTGATGAAACCCCAGCTTTGCAGTGAAAGTTCTTGAGATAGAATTGAAAGAGAAGAGTTTGGGGGATTTTGATTGAATGAGAGAGAATGGGTAGATTTTGAAGTGTAAAATGAGTCATAAGGGTAGTAATATGGTCGAAATGATAGTTTAGGGATTTAATAGAAAGGAAAAGGCCAAAACACTCTTAATCAAAAACTGCCGAAAGACCCTATGGATTGGACCTATGGATCTTAGGAATTCCTACAATCCATCTTGTCCAAACGTAGAACACACTACTGGGACCAACTTTCTGAACAATTCCTAAACGGAAGCCTTCTACGATCCATATACCTTTCTACGGGATGTAGACCTCTCATAGGAATCCTTTTTCCCAATATTTTTCAACAAGTCTATGGCCCCTTCTATGACTACTTCCTACGGGCCTTAGAAGCCTCTATGGACCATCCTGCTGGTTTGTAGGACTTCTTCTAGGACTTCTCCACAAGAGCCTTCCTATGAACAATAGGACCTTTGTAACACCTCTAATTCGAGAAGATAGAAAAATGCAGCTTTCCAGGATCTGGTGTCAGAACCAACGGAAGACACTGACGGACCATGTGTCAGACCACGAACAGTAGGTGGGGTCCCGTTGTTGAGTCCCAGACTTAGGGGAATTTTAGGATCAAAAGATGAGACCTACGGTCTTGGTCCACGGTCCATTGATGGACCCATAAATTGTAGGTGGGGTTCCATCATTGTGGTCCAACACTCAGTGGTCTCTGATCCCACCCACGGCTAACCTGTACTGTCTGTGTTAGACCTACAGACCATAGGTTTGGCCGTAGGTGAGGGTCAACAACTAATTAGAGGAAAATTGTTATTGGGTCAACTTCAAACAGTCATATATTTTAGCACAAAATGAATTAGGTGGCCCATGACCTATCAAATTAACATATAATTTAATCATCTTTCCAATGCCACCAAGTTTGCTAAAATCCAAGCTCGGAGTAAAAAGTTATACTTGTTTTTGAGAAGCCCTGTCAGGTAGGCCTCGAACCACGACCTTGTTGACGGGCAGTGGTTCAATCGGCAGCCCGTCAGTTTACTCGTGAGTGGTACTTCGTCAGCTATAAGTTAGGGTCATTTTTTTCCTTTCCTTATGTATTGGGGCACTTAGAAAAGGTGATGCAGACCAAGAATCGATCTATGCGTGATCTAAACTATGTCGTTTTACTCAGTCTATGCCTAATAATCTAGTCATACATACCCAGAACCCTCATTCTCCAAATATCATCCAAGTTAGAACGAAAAAAAGAGTAAGAGGTGCCAATTTCTTTCAAGAAAAGTGTTCTTCGAAGTTCAGCCCTAAAATCCAAAGGATTTCTTCGTAGATTTTGTCACCAGGTATATGGGATTTAAATGGTGGATTCCTTTCATCCATTAGGTCCCTAGAATTTAGTTAGTTTTTCAGATTGTCATAAACTATTCAGACATAGGGTTTTTAGATTTTCAAGATTTATTGTGATTATGGTTCCTTCGATCTAAATAACTTATTTCTAAAAAATTTTAGTATAATTTCATGCATAGAACTCAGAACCCTACCTTTTTAGGCTAACTAGATAGAAACTCATGCTTCAGATCTTGAATGTTATATTCTCAGTACAAAAATGTTGCATTCTCAGTTAGCATGTCAGTTTTGAGCTATTCAGTATTCTGTGCATTAATATGTATGAATATTCAGTTGAGAGTAGACTTATCACTGAGTTGGACTAGGGTTCAACGTACCCTCAAAGTCCTAGAACTACGTGCCCGTGTAGGTTGATAAGTCCCCTCAGTTGTGCATCAGTTTTAGTGATCACGCCACAGCCATGCCTCTATACCTTTGTCAAGATATATTGGGTTCTCTTGATGGGGCGTATACATTAGATTCCACGTTTAACTCACGTGGTTTATGTCGGTTAATAGTATCTCCCACAGTCATACCCTTAGTGCATTGACCATCTATGGTTAGTTATGCATTGTTCAACTTATATACTTTCTTCAGCTTAGCATATCTATATCCTGCATGCTCAGTACATTCCAAGTACTGATGCATACTCTGCACTTCATCCTTTCATGATGTAAGTTCAAATACTAAACATCTAGATCACGCTTAGATCGATTCTTGGTCTGGATCACATTCTGTGGTGAGTCCTTATATTCCGAGGACAATAGACATGCTTTCATTTTAGTCATTATTTTTAGTTTCAGTTTTGTTAGAGTTAGTTGGGGGCATGTCCCAGTAACTCAACTCAATTAGAGGCTTTTCAGACATAGTAGTAGATTCATCATGAGTTGTTAAGTGGTTGTTTCAGTTATCACTAAACTCTTTTGGTTTCATATCTACATTTAGACTAGTTGGGTGTTTCCCCATTTTTAGATATCCACTATTTTTCATCTTCCGCATAGTACATATTTTACTTAGTTATTTTTTAGTGTGCTTGATATATTCCAAACTTAGGGTTAGCTTGGGGTCACTCGTGATCCTAAGTCCCGTGTTACGTCTAGGGGGTAGCCTCGGGGCGTGACAAACTTGGTATCAGAGCATTAGGTTCAAGAGTCCTAGGGTGTCTGAAAGTTGCACTACGTAAAGTCCCTTTCATGAGTCTAAAGCACGCCACATCTATGAGGGGGAGGCCACAAAGTGTTTCAAGAAAAACTTCACTTCCTTTGCTATTCTTATCGTGCGTGAGGTATGATTTAACTTTTACTTTCTAATAGGTCGATAGGCATTTCAGATCGTGCCTCCATATAGAGCTAACGTGCGCAATGCTAACACAGTTCCTCTAATCTCTTCCCAAGAGATTACGAATGCATAAATTTGGAATACGATCCCGGCTGAGAGTGTAGCCAATCAAAAGAGTCAGGAGGCTCCAGTTCCAACAAACACGAATGGTGGATCAGTTGCAGCTAGGGTTCGAGACTTTGTTCGTATGAATCCGCTAGAATTTCTAGGGTCAATGGTTGGTGAGGACCCACAAAACTTCATTGATGAGGTTAAGAAAATTATTGGAGTAATGCAAGTGTCTTAAACTTAGATTGTTGAGCTAGCATCCTATCAATTTAAGAATATGGCTCATATCTATTTTATTCAGTGGAAAGACAACAGGGGTGCGAATGCAACTCATGTAACTTGGGATTGTTTTACTGGAGCTTTTCTAGAGAGGTTCTTCCCAAGGGAGTTGAGAGAACCTAAGGCACAAGTGTTTATGAACTTGAAGCAGGGTTTAATGTCGGTCCAAGAGTATGGGCTGAAGTTCACCCAACTCTCCAGGTATGCTCCACACATGGTTGCCTATCCAAGGGCACAAAAGAGTAAGTTCTTGTTTGGGGTATCCGATCTGGTGAAGACCGAGTGTAGGAATGCTATGCTTCTAGAGGATATGGATATCTAAGACTCATGACTCATGCTGAGCAGGTTGATGGAGATAAGCTTAGGGAAATGGCTAGGACAACAAGAAGGCTAGAATAGGGAATTATGAATACTCTCAGCAGAGATCGAGTGGTGGAAATAACTCATAGTTTTAGTAGAGGTCTACAGCCCCAACACCTTTATCAGCTAGTGCTCCTTCCCTAGGTTTTGACAGGATTAGAAAGGTAGGGCATCAAGATCTAAGTCACAGGGGAGTGCTTAAGGTAATCAGACTTTTCCAACTTGCCCAAAGTGTGGTAAGAACCATCGGGTGAGTGTATTGCTCGCAGAGAGAGGTGTTTTGGGTGTGGCCAGTCTTGTCATAGGTTGAAGGATTTCCCTTCTTTTAGGTAGGGGCAAGGAGGTAACAACAATAGGGCTCAGTCTGTAGCTCCATCAGCACCAACAGGTCACCCAACTCAGCAGGGTTTTTCGTCTCATACAAGTGGTGGTCAACGCCAGAACATGTTGTATTCTCTTCAGGCTCACCAAGACCAAGAAGGTTCTCCTGATGTGGTCAACAGTACGTTACTAGTCTTTTATTTAGATATTTATGCATTGTTAGATCCAGGGCCTACACTATCTTTTGTAACTCCCTATATAGTAGTAAACTTCAGTGTCATTCCAAAAATTCTCTTAGAACTCTTCTCAGTCTCTACTCCAGTTGGTGACCCTGTTATAGCTAGACCGATATACAGAAATTGCCCTGTTACATTTTCTCAGAAAGTCACCTCAGCACACCTTGTAGAGTTAGACGTGGTAGATTTTGATATCATCCTAGGAATGGATTGGTTACATTCCTGGTATGCCTCAGTCGATTATAGAAATAGGATTGTTCAGTTTTAGTTTCCAAACGAGCCAGTCTTAGAATGGAAGGGTAGTAGTTCAGTGCCTATAGGTTGATTTATCTCTTACCTTAAGGCCAAGAAGATGATCTCCAAAGGGTATATCTATCATTTCATTTGGGTTAAGGATTCAAACTCTGAAACCCCGACCCTTGAGTCAGTCCCAGTAGTAAATGAGTTTCTAGAAGTATTTCTAGAAGATCTTCCCGGAGTTCATCTTGAAAGGGAAATCGACTTTGGAATAGATCTCTTTCCAGATACCCAACCTATTTCTATTCCTTCTTTCAGAATGGCTCCAGCTGAGCTTAAGGAATGGAAAGAACAGTTAAAAGACCTTCTAGATAAGGGCTTCATCAGACCCAGTATCTCTCCATGGGGTGCTCTAGTGTTGTTTGTAAAGAAGAATGATGATTCTCTCATAAAGTGCAATGATTATCGTCAGTTGAACAAAGTCACAATAAATAATAAGTTTCTAATCCCCAGGATTGATGACTTGTTCGACTAACTCCAGGGTGCTAGTTGCTTTTATAAGACAGACATCAGATCCAACTATCATCAACTCATAATTAAAGACAGTGACATCTTGAAGACATCCTTCAGGACTCGGTATGGTCACTATGAATTTGTAGTTATGTTCTTTGGACTAACAAATGCTCATGCAACTTTCATGGACTTAATGAACAGGGAGTTCAAACAGTATTTGGACTTGTTCGTCATCGTCTTTATTGATTATATCCTCATTTATTCTCGAAGTGAGGAAGAACATGTGACTTATCTGAGAGTTATTTTGCAAACCCTCAAAGACCACCAACTATTCTCTAATTTCAGCAAATGTGAATTCTGGTTACAATTAGTCACTTTTCTTCGTCATGTGGTATCCATCGAAGGGATCTGAGTTGATTCTCAAAAAATTGAGGCGGTACAACATTGGCCCAGACCCACCTCACCAATAGATATCAGAATTTTCTTAGGTTTGGCTGGTTATTACCGGAGATTTATTGAAGGATTTTCATCCATAGCTTCCCTATTGACCAAGTTGACTCAGAAAAAGGTCAAATTTCAGTGGTCAGATGAGTGTGAGAAAAACTTCTCATAACTAAATACTAGGTTGACTACAACTCTTGTTTTAACTCTACCAGATGTTTCAGACGGTTATGTGATTTATTATGATGCATCTAGGTTGGCCTAGGTTTTGTGTTGATGTAGCGAGGCAAGGTCGTAGCTTATGCTTCTAGACACTTAAGGTCCACGAGAAGAATTACCCGACTCATGACCTCTAGCTTGCAACTGTAGTATTTGCCCTAAAGCTTTGGAGACACTACTTGTATGGTGTTCATGTTGATGTTTTCACAGACCATAAGAGACTCCAATATGTGTTCATCCAGAAAGAGTTGAATCATTGTCAAAAGAGATGGCTTGAATTCCTCAATGACTATGACATGAATGTGCTCTATCATCCGGGTAAGGCTAATTTAGTAGCTACACCCTCAATAGACTATCCATGGATAGTGTAGCACATGTTGAGGACGAGAAGAAAGAATTAGCCGAAGATGTTCACCGGCTTGCTCGCCTAAGAGTTTGCTTTACAGACACATCAATGGTGGTGTGATAGTTCAACATGGATCAGAATCTTCATTGGTAGTGGAGGTTAAGGAAAAGAAGGACAATGATCCTATATTACTTCAGTTGAAAGGTGCAGTTCATAAGCAAAAATTTGAGGTTTTCTCCCAGGGAGGAGATGATATGCTTCATTACCAGGGTCGCTTATGTGTTCCTAATATCGGTGAGTTGAGGCAACAGATCTTTACAGAAGCTCATAACTCATGGTATTCCATTCATCCAAGTGCCACTAAGATGTACTGTGATCTACGGGAAGTCTTTTGGTGGAACGGCATGAAGAGGGACATAACATACTTTGTGGCTAAGTGTCCTAACTGTCAACATGTTAAGGTAGAACATCAGAAACCAGGAGGAATGACTCAAGAGATTAACATTCCTACATGGAAGTGGGAAGTGATAAACATGGAATTCATTATGGGTTTACCTCGTACTCGCAGACAACATGACTCCATTTGGGTGATAGTGGACAGAGTAACTTAAGTCCGCTCACTTCTTGGCTGTCAAGACTAAATATTCAGTGGAGGACTATGCGAAACTCTACATCAATTTCATAGTCAGGTTACATGGGGTTCCCTTGTCTATCATCTCAGATAGAGGTCTTCAGTTTACCTCTCATTTCTCGAAATCGTATGAGAAAGGTCTTCGTACTCATGTAAATCTCAGTATAGCATTTCATCCACAGATGGATGGTCAGGCAGAGCGTACTATTCAAAGCTTAGAGGACATGTTGAGAGCTTGCATGATCGATTTCAAGGGTAATTGGGATGATCACCTACCTCTCATAGAGTTTGCCCATAATAATAACTTCTATTCCAGTATTCAGATGGCCCCTTATGGAGCATTGTATTGACGTAGATACAGATCTCCTGTTGGTTTGTTTGAAGTAGGTGAAGCAACCTTGATAGGGCTAGATTCAGTCCTCGATGCTATGAAGAAAGTGCAACTCATTAGGGATAGACTTAAGATAGCCCAGAGTTGCCATAAGTCTTATGCAGATGTAAAGAGAAGGGAACTAGAGTTCAAAGTTGATGATTGGGTTTTCCTAAAAGTGTCACCTATGAAGGGGGTGATGAGATTTGGCAAGAAAGGGAAGCTCAGTCCCAGATATGTAGGCCCTTACCGGATCTTGAAAAAGATTGGTAAAGTGGCTTATGAGTTAGAGTTGCCAGCAGATTTAGCAGCAGTGCATCCAGTCTTTCACATTTCACTTTTGAAGAAATGTGTGGGTCATCCAACATCCATAGTGCCATAAGAGAGTGTGGCTGTAAAAGATAGCCTTTCTTATGAGGATATGCCAGTTGAGATTCTTGATCGTCAGGTTAGAAGGTTGAGAAACAAAGAAGTCGCTGGAGTAGTCAGTCCGTAGAGGGAGCTACTTGGGAAGCAGAAGCAGCCATGAAGTCGAAGTACCTTCACCTCTTTCCTTCCAATTCCACTCCAGCTTGAGGTAATGGTTCCTCTTCAGTTTTTCAGTCATTCATGCGTATATTCAGTCTTAGAATCATGTTCCTTCAGTTGATACTTGCATTCTCAGCATATTTGCATGTTCTTGGAACTCAGTTTAGTTAGAAATTCAGTTTCTAGTGTTTAGTGGTAGGGATTGCAGCCCTCTCCTTCCATTTCAGCTAGTTTAGTCTTCATTCGAGGATGAATGTTTCTAAGGGGGAGATAATGTAACACCCCATATCTGAAATAGACAAAATTGTAGAATTTTAGAAGCTACAGGTGCCACCTATGGGAACCACCTACCGACCGTAGGGTGACCCACGGTTCGTGCTAGTGGTCCGTGGATGGTCACTGCAACCTTCCTCCTAGAAGCCTCAGAAATTTCAGCTAAGGGTTGACCCACGACTAGGACCTATGGACCATAGGTTGGACCACGGTCCGTGGATCAGGTCCCCACAAAACCAAAAGATCCCGACCCACGGCCAGGACCTACGGACCGTAGGTTGGACCACAGTCCGTGGATCTCGGTTCACAGATCCTAGTCTCTAAGCCAAACGATGAAGGACCAGGATGGACCATAGGTAGAAACATGATTCGTGGAATAGGTTCGTCGGTCACTCCGACAACAGTTAAGTCGAGGGTCTTTTGGTCTTTTGCTATTTGGTTTAACCCCTAAACTACGTCGTTTAGACCCTAAATTATGAGGTATTAGTCAATTTAAGCCTAGAAACATAACTAGAACTTACCTAAGTCAAATCAATAATCAAAACTTAGAAAATTAGAATCTAGAGGGGAGAAAAAGGTCGACCAACCCTAGTTCAAGAACGCAACAAATTTCCATCAGTTCAATCCCCAAAATTAAAAGATTTCTCCATGGAATTCGTCACCAGGTATGTGGGATTTCACTAGTGGGTTCCTTTTGCCCATCGGGTCCTTAGAATTTAGTCAGATTCTTGATTCCCTATTATTAACTAGACCTTGGGTGTCTAGAACTTCAGCAGATTATCATGAATTAGTTATTTAAATGTTCCAAATTAGATTATCATGTTATTACTTGGTTTCTAGCGTAAATTTTAGAACTTTAGCTATGTATTTCTTTAGTTCTTGAAATACACATTCTAGGTCATATATTTCAGTCATTTTAGATATACATGCCTCAGTTATGGAATGTGTCATTATCAGTATATTATTGCGCATTTTTAGTTTGCATGTCAGTTTGAGCTATCCAGTATAATACATAAATTCAGTCATAATGTGTTAACCACTTAATCTATTGGGAGTAGTATAATACTGAGTTGGACTAGGGTTTAGAATACCTGAATAGTCCCAAAACTACGAGCGTAGGTTGTAAGTCCCCTCCATGGGCATAATTTCAGTGATCACGTCAGCATGCGTCTATACCTTTGCCGGGTATAGTGGGTCCTATCGATGGGGCATATACATCAGACTCCACACTTAACTCATGTGGTTTTACTATCGGTTATTAGTAACTCCCACAGTTCAGTCAGATTCTATTGCATTGACCATTTATCAGTACATTCAGTATTCAGTTTCAGCATGTTATAAATTGGTCATTGCATTCAGTTAGCTCAGTATTCAGTATCTATTTCATGTTCAAATTATATCATTATTTTATTTCTTTATTCAGTTATATGTTATTTCAACTTTATTCTATCCTTCATGCTAAGTACCTTTCAAGTACTGACGCATACTCTGCGCTACATCTTCTTGTGATGTAGGTTCAAGTTCTCAGCATCCAGATCACGCTTAGATCAGTTCCCGATCTCCAGTTCAGCAACATCAGTGGTGAGTCCTCATTCTTTGAGGACAACAGTCATGTTATCTTTTCATTATTTCAGTCTTTTAATTTCAGTTTTGCTAGACTTAGCTGCGGCATGTCCCAACACTTCTAGTCAGTTAGAGGCTATTATCATACATAGCTAGTTTCAACTTAGTATTTGAGTTTGATGTTTCTTTTGTATTAAACTCTTAGATTTGATATTCAGTTTTAGTATATAGGTATTTCCCATCATTTCAGATTTACTTATTATTAGCTTTCACAACTGTTTTATTTCTCAGTTTATCTTTAGTATGCTCATGATTATTCTAGCAGGGTTAGCTTGGGGTCACTTGTGATCCTAGGTCCCATGTCCGCGTCTCGGGTGTAGCTCGGGGTGTGACATTACCCCATTTGTGGCCATGAGATTTGATGTTGGTCCCGAAATCATTTCTAATCCCTTGTATTTCTCTACTCCCATTGATGATTGTATGGTTTCTAAAGAATTTATATGAATTATCCTATTTATGTTTCTCATAGAGTCACTCATGTTGATCTTGTAGTGCTTGATATGTTAGATTTTGATGTTATTCTTGGGATGAATTAGCTTCATGCATGTTATACTTCCATAGATTGTAGGACCTGATTGGTCACCTTCAAGGTTCACAACGAACCTATCATGTCCTAGGTAGGGGGAAAATTATATTCTTCAGGGTCAGTTTATATCTTACCTAAAGGCTAAGAAGATGATCCCTAAGGGTTGCATTTATCATCTTGTTTGGGTTAAGGATACATATTTCGAAAACCCAACTCTTGAGTTAGTTCCAATTATAAATGATTTTTCAAAAGTGTTTCCTGATTATCTTCCCGGTATTCCTCCCAAAGGGACATAGACTTTGGTATTGACCTTCTCCTATATACCTAATCTATCTCTATTCCTCTATATCGTATGACCCTGATAGAAGTTAAGTATTAGAGGATCAGTTGAAAGACTTATTGGATAGGGGATTCATTAGACCAAGTATCTCACCATGGGGTTGAGGTTGTTTGTTCAAAAGAAGGATGGTCCCTATGAATGTGCATTGAGTATCTATAATTGAATAAGGTTTCCATTAAAAATAAATATCATATTCCAAGGATTGATGATTTGTTTGATCAACTCCAAAGAGCGAGTGACTTCTCTAAGATTGGCCTTCGGTCAGATTATCACCAAGTGAGGGTGAAGGAAAATTACATTTCACAGACGCCTTTTTGAACCCGATATGGTAATTATGAATTTTTGGTGATGTCTTTCGGTGTGAATAAAGCCCTGACATCATTCATGGATTTGATGAATAGGGTCTTCAAGAAATATCTTGATATGTTTGTAATTTTATTTATTGATGATATCTTGATTTATTAACAGAGTGAGGATCATCATGTTGATCATTTGAGGATTGTGTTGAAAATTTTCAAGAATTGTATGTAAGTATAGCAAGTGTGAGTTTTGGTGAGGTATGTTGCTTTCCTTGGCAATATTGTCTCCGGTGAAGGTATTCAAGCCAATCCTAAGAAAACCAAGGTGGTTAAGAATTGGCCTAGACCTTTGTCCGCTTTAGAGATACACAGTTTCTTGGGTTTTTCCGGTTACTATAGAAGGTTTGTGGAAGGATTTTCCTCTATTTATTTGCCTTTGTCGACGTTGACCCAAAAGAAGGTGAAATTCCTATGGTAGGAAGCTAATGAGAAGAGTTTCCAAGGGTTGAAATATAGGCTCACTTCAGCCCTATTTTGACATTACTAGAAGGATCAAATGGTTTATTGTGATGCTTTACGAATTGGTCTTAGTTGTGATTTGATGCAACATGAGAAAGTTATTGCTTATGCTTTAAGGCTATTGAAGGTGCATGAAAAGAATTATTTAACTCATGAATTGGAGTTAGCTGCGGTAATGTTTGCTCTAAAGATACATAGATATTATTTTTATGGTGTTCATGTAGATGTGTTTACCGACCACAAAACTTAAAACATGTGTTCACTCAAAATGATTTAAATCTTCGCCAAAAGAGATGACTTGAGCTGTTTAAGGATTACAACATGAGTGTCTTACATTACTCCGGTAAGGCAAATGTGGTGGCATATGCTTTTAGGCGAGTGTCAATGGAAAGCATTGCTCATATTGAGGATGATAAGAATGAGTTAGTTCGTGGTGCTCATAGATTGGCCTGACTGGGTGTTCACTTGGTTGATTCTAATAAAGGTGGTGTGATTGTTAAGAATGGTTCTGAATCATATTTTATATCAGATGTGAAGGATAAGAAAGATGTTGATCTGGTACTAGTTAGGTTGAAGAAGTCAGTTTCTGAAAAAGCCATTGAGGCTTTCTCCTAAGGGGGATATGGAGTTCTTCGATATCAAGGTCGGTTATATGTTCTGAATGTTGATGAGTTGAGAAATCACATTTTGACAGAAGCTCGTAGTTCTTGGTATTCTATTCACCCAAGATCCACCAAGATGTACCGTGATTTGCTGGAGGTATATTGGTGGAATGGGATGAAAAAGGATATTGTTTAATTTGTGGCTAGCTAAATGTCTGAATTGTCAACAAGTGAAAATTGAACATCAAAAACCGGGTGGTTTTGATCAAAACATTAGTATTCCTACATGGAAGTGGGAAGATTTGAATATGGACTTCATTACGGGTTTACCCCGCACTTGGTGACAACTTGATTCGATTTGGGTTTTGGTGGACTGGATGACGAAATTGGCTCACTTTGTTCTCGTAAGGACTTCCTTCTCATCTCAAGAGTATGCCAAGATTTATATTCGGAAAATGTTAAGGTTGCATAGAGTGCCCTTGTCTATTATCTCCTATCGTGGTAATTAGTTTACATCTCAGTTTTTAAGTCCTTTCAGAAGGGTCTTAGTACTCAAGTGAATCTTAGAATGACTTTCCACCCTAGGACCGATGGACAAGACAAGCGTACCATTCAAACTTTAGAAGATATGTTTAGAGCTTGTGTGATTGATTTCAAAGGTAATTGGGATGACCATTTGCCTTTGATTGAGTTTGCTTATAATAATAGCTATCATTCTAGCATTGGGATGTCACCTTTGAGTCTCTTTAGGGTAGGAGGTGTAGGTCTCCTATATGTTGGTTTGAAGTTGGTGAGGTTGCTTTGATAGGGACCCAAGTTGGTGCATGAGGCTATGGAAAAGATTCAGCTTATTCGTGAAAGGTTAGAAATGGCTCAAAGAAGACAAAAGTCTTATACATATCTTAGAAGAAGAAAACTTGAATTTGATGTTGATGATTGAGTCTACTTGAAAATTTCACCCATGAAGGGTGTAATGAGATTTGGAAAGAAAGGGAAGCTTAGTCCCCAATATGTGGGCTTATATTAGATTTTGAGGTGTATTGGCAAAATTGCTTATGAACTGGAGTTGCCTACTGATTTAGCAGTAGTACATATGGTATTCCATGTCTCTTTGTTGAAGAAGTTTGTTTGAGATCCGGCATCCATTGTTCCTTTAAAAGGTTTCAGAATTAAAGAAAATATTTCTTATGTAGAGGTTCCTGGTCAGATTTTAGATTGACAAGTCTGGAAGTTGAGAAACAAAGAAGTTGCTTCTATGAAGGTTCTTTGGAGGAATCAATTAGTTGAGGGTGCTACTTGGGAGACCAAAGTCGATATGATGTCCTAGTATCCTCATCTCTTTCCCTCCGATTCTACTCTAGCTTGAGGTATTAGTTCCTACCCTACCAAAAGGACATCACAGGATTGGTACACCAAATCCACCACTAGGGATCTACCCATAGAAATGGAAATACGTATGGGCATAAGCAGTAAATCATACTTTAAACCATGTCCAGAACGAAGTAGGTGGTCACATAAAATTGTACAGAACCAAGTTCTAATAATATAAGATGTCCCTTCCATAGCATCCATACTAAACATTTCATTCATGTGTCTCCATCTATTTATTCTTAGCTACTCACAAATAACCATCCTGGTCCTCATTACAATCATACACATACTCGATTTATCAAACCCCACATACATCTCATAGTAATCCACTAATAACAACACACTTAATACTACCAAACATCCTAACCACACCAACTATTTACCTTCCTCTCAAATTGCCACTATTATCAAAGTCTTCTTAGCAAACACATTGCCGCCTCCATATATTCCAAACTTGTAACATCTCAGATTTGAAAAGAATAGAAAAATGTAGTTTTGGGATGCAGGTGTGACCTATGGCTCCCACCTATGATTGGTAGAAGCATATACAGACTGTAGCTGACACCCGTAATAAGGAAAGTTTTGGAAATATTTTTGGGACCTACAGTGGGAATGAACGGTCCATAGGTAGACCTACAAACCATACATGGGCCCTGTCGTTTAAAGGTCCACATCTAAGTCCCTGAACCCCACCTACGGTCGACCAGGACAGTTCGTAGTAGGACCTACGGACCATAGGTCTGAACCATCGGTAAGGCTCGATAGTTTTTATTTTAAGGGCTTTTAGGTCTTTTCCTAATTATTTTATCCCAATACTACATCGTTTTACCTTCTACCCTAGGACCTATATAAACATTTTAACCCCCAAATTACCCAATTAAACTTATTCTCCTAATTTTCCTGAAAGTTGACCAGGTTCTTCCTCCTAAATCCTCTCAAGCCTAAGGAAGAAGAAGAAGAGCTAGGGTTCCATTCAAGTCTCCAAATTCTCATTTTTTTCATGGGCTTTGGTATCAAGGTATGTGTTTATTCACCCACATAGTCTTTTCCTCCATGGGGTTCCTAATGATTTCAAGTCTCCACTTCAATTCTCCATTATCAAATACGGGTTTCAATTCATGAAATGTGGGTTTCTTCCAATTATGATTTAATTTGATCCATTAAGCATCCTAATGCATGGTTTGATGATAATCTATGAAATTTAGTTGAAATCTCACTTGGCCATTCTTTAATTATGGTTTTCATCCAAGATCTTATGATAAACCCATAAACTATGAAATTATGGAGATATGCATGTTTTCATGAAGTATTATGAGTTATTTAAGGTTGCTTTGAGAGTAAATCATCGATGTTGTAATTTTGAAAGGTTATTCTCACATAAAGTATTCATAGTGTTGAAAGATTTTTCTCAACTAAACTTTGAATCAAGATTTAGGAGCTATTCTAATGAACTGTATCTTGGATTGGCTACTTGATTGTGTCTTTCCATGGATAATAAGATGAACATGATTAATGACTATTCCGTGGGATTTATGCTTAGCATAGAGTGGACAAGTGGCGATTACCCATGTCCCATAACTATGTGCCACCATAGGTTTGGCTTAGATAGACACTAACTAGTGGATCCACTTTAGCTCAAGTTTCTAGTGCTTTCCTTAGCAAGTAAGGAGATCTCTTTTTTGGTGTGGGATAGATACCATATTTTATGTTATAGCTCACATGGTCTATGTCGGTTAATGACAAACTTCCCACAATAATGAACTAAGGTTACTTCTAGAAGTATCTCAAAGATGTTTTAAAGATGTTTAGCTTGCATTGACCCTGATTACGATCTATGTCTTCTAACATGTTATTTAACGATTTATCTTTGTCATTACATGTCACATAAATATCTTTTTAGAATGTTTTCATAACTCTTATGCATTGCTATCATACTTAGTGCATTTCATGTAATACTGCATACTTGTGCCTACACTGTTTTACTAATGTAGGGTTCGACGCTTCCATTGAGCACCCTCGTGGCTAGTTGATCCTATTGAGCTTTGAAGATTGGTGAGTCCTCATGTTCCGAGGATCGAAACTATTTATTGCTTTATGTATTTCTTTTCAAAACTTGTGTGTGATGTATGAGTTATATCTCAATTACCTTCCTTATGATATAATAGATGGCTCTGAGACTTATGTTAGACTTCCACTTCTATTCAAACTCTTTATGATAAAAAAAACAATCGTTTGAACTCTTTAAATTCTTTATATTGTATGACGTATGCTAAGTGGCATATATAGGGTCTCTCAAGGTCCTATACGCCATGTTACGACTAGGGTGTACCTTTGGGTCATGAAAAACTTGGTATTCAGAGCACAATGTTTAGAAAGGTCCAAGGAAGTATCTAAGCCACATTGAGTAGAGTCTTGTTCATGAGTGTGAAGCGCGTAACATTTATGAATAAGAAGCTATAAGATGATTAGGATAACTCCACTTCTTTCTTTATTCTAAACTTGTGTAATAGAGTATAACTCTATATGTCTTCCTCCTAATCCCTATTCAATGCTTTTTTAGGTTATGGCCCCTCGAAGAGCATACGTTAGGAAGAATGTGAATGAGAATGTGAAACGAAAATCTCCTTAAGCATCTCAAGTTCTGGCTGACCCTTTGGCCAAACAAGTGACTAATACTGAGTTTAGGGCTGCTTTTCAAGTGTTGGCACAAGCCATGACGGCTCAAGCCAATAGGGAGGCGGTGGTCCCCATGAACCCAAATGTGAATACGGAGGCAACTAGAGTGAGGGACTTCACTAGAATGAATCCTCAAGAGTTTCATAGTTCTAAGGTAGAGGAAAATCCTCTAGAGCTCATTAATGAAGTGTATAAGGTGTTGATAATCATGGGAGTGACGCCGGTGGAAAAGGCAGAATTGAACGCTTATCAACTTAAGGGTGTTGCTCAAGTTTGGTTCAACCAATGGAAATAAGAGACGACGGTTGATGCGGGTCCTCTTTATCGGGAAAAGTTTAAGGTCGCTGTCCTTAATAGGTTCTTTCCCCTATAGATGAGGGAGGCAAAGGTACTTGAATTCATCAACCTTCTTCAAGGACAAGTGAGTATGAAAAAGTATGCCTTGAAATTCATGTAATTGTCCAAATATGCTCCAACCATGGTTGACGATCCTAGGGCAAGGATGGGTAAGTTTGTTTTGGGAGTGTCCTAGATGGTAGTCAAAGAATTTCGCACTACCATGCTTATCAATGATATGGACATTTTTCATCTAATGGTGCATGCTCAACATATAGAAGAAGAGAAATTTAAGGATAAATCTAAGAAGGCAACGAACGCAAGGACCGGTGATGTTGACTTTTCACATTCAAGGTCCGATGGACATGGTTGTTCTAAATTCTGACAAAGGTGTTCCGGTCAAGGTTCCTCTAATTCTTCGGCTCCTAAATTAAACAAAGATAAGGTGTCTAACCCTAAGCTTCAAGATGGAAATGGTGGTGGATCTTCATTGTCTACTTGTGATAGATATGGAAGAAAGCATGAAGGTAAATGTTTAGCTAGCTCTAATGCATTTTCTAGTTGTGGTAAGACAAATCATAAGTGAAGGGATCGACCCTCAGTTGCAAAGAATGGAGGAGATAATCATTGACAAGCTCAACCTAAACCCGCATCAGGTTTTACTGGGAGTCACAAGAAAAACATATTATATGCTCTTCAAACTCGTCATGAGCAAGATGGTTCTCCCAAAGTGGTTACTAGTATGTTGAAAGTTTTTCATCTTGATGTTTATGCCTTACTTGATCCCGATGCTACCTTGTCTTTTGTAACGCGAATGGGGTTTGACATCTCTCCGAATATATTGTTAGATCCTTTTTCTATCTCTACTCTTATTTGTGAATCTATTATGGCTAAGAGAGTCTATAGGAATTCTCTCGTCTCCTTATCCCATAGAGTCACTCATGTTGATCTTGTAAAGCTTTATATATTAGATTTTGATATTATCCTTAGTATGGATTGGTTGCATTCTTGACATCCTTCTATTGATTGTAGAACTCGATTGGTCAAGTTTCAATTTCCAAATGAGCCTATCCTAGAGTTGAAATGGGGAATTTCTATGCTGAAAGGTAAGTTTTTTTTCTTGTTTTAAGGCTAGAAAGATGATTTCTAGGGGTTGCATATGTCATCTAATTAGGGTGAGGGATACAGATTCCAAAACACCTACTTTTTAGTTGGTCCCTATCGTTAATGAATTTCTAAATGTGTTTCCCGATGATTTACCCGGTGTTCCTCCCAAAAGGAAAATAGACTTCGATATTGACCTACTCCTAGATACACAAGCTATCTCTATTTCTCCTTACCAAGTGGCTCTGACAGAACTTAAGGAATTAAAAGAGTAGTTGAAAGATTTGTTAGATAAAGTCTTCATCTAACCGAGTAGCTCACCATGGGGTGCTCCAATTTTGTTTGTTCGAAAGAAAGATGGTTCACATTGCATGTGCATCGACTATTGATGAGTCGGGGATTTTGACTCATTTAGGGCTTAATATTCAGGGTTTTAGTGTCCTCAAAAACTATTTTATGCTCATAACTGACGATAAAATTTATATATGCATCAATGAAGGAAAAAGAGCAAGGCAAGGACATTATGAGGCAAAAATGAGCGTAAAAGTTGAAAAAAAAGTTAAAGAAAAGCAAAGCTGGTACTTTTCAGAGCCACTCGGCGAGTTGTCGAGTGGACCTTCAACTTGCCCAAAGTTCAAGCATGCCATCCCATGGACTAGGCCAACTTGGCGAGCCCGATTTACTTCCCTTAGTTTATTATGTGATAAAATTCTGGGAACGTATAAATGCAATTTTCAAAAGCTGAGGGAGTTCCCACATTGTTCTGAGTTTTTGATCTTTTACATTCTAGAACAATGTTTTTACACTTTTGAGTAGAGAGTTAGTGTTTGTGAGATTTCTAGCTTTAATTTGAGCATTTGGAGACTTGTGGATTGTTGCCCAATCTAATAGAAAACTTCGATGGTAACGATTTCTTGTTCTTTATTATGTTTGGCTAAAACCCCCATTTTAAGAGGTGTGATTATGTAGTTGAATGCATTAATTAGCTAATAGGTGTTGCTAGTTATTGATTTTATTGTTGTGTTGATGTGGGTTCAACTAATAGTGTATGTTTTAATTGAGGAGATGTAGTTGCAAACGCAATTCTATCGTAGTACTCTGTTCTTTCTTGAGAAAGAAGTGTTAGAGTCAAATTAATAGTTGATGATTGTATCGATTGTGTTGTTTTGAATCTAGCTTGAGAAAGTGGGTTTGAATTCAATCTTACAAATCTAGCTTGAAAAAGTGGACTGATTAAGGTAATGGGTTGTTAATTTGTGTTGTGCCTGTTGAGGTTTGAAAGAACTCACTTGATTTACAATAGTTGATTGAGAAATTGCTATTGCACCCAAAACCTACCCTACTCACTGATATTCAACAACTTTGAGTAACTCGTAATCACCCATTACGCAAAATTAGCATTCAACTTTATCACACTCCCAAGAAACCTTCTCTATTTTCTTATTCCTGGAGTTAGTAGTCGTAAATTGGTTACCCAAATTCCCTCATTTGACGTTAATTGTCAAAACCTTGTGATTTAATTTATTGTTGCGAAATTTCTACATATACTAATGATTAGAACACTATTTTACTTCTTGATCAAATTATTTATCCTATCACTCCCTGTGGGATCGTACCCAACTCTTGGTTGGGTTTATACTTGTTAGCGACCGCCTACACTTAGAATCAGATGAACTGTAGTTGAGCGTTATCAAAAATGGCGCCGTTGCCGGGGAGTGGTGTTTAAAATTCTTTTATTGAAGTTTAGTCGTGAACTGATTTTGTTGTAGTTGAATTATCTTATTTGTGTTCGTTATTGGCTGCTTTTAAACAAGTGAAGAGATTAGTGTAAATGGGAGTAACGCCAACCAACTTGGGAACAACGATGACATCGGGAATTTGCATGATGTCAATAAGGATCAGTTGGGAAGTGCGGGTGCTATCTGATTTCCTCCAACTATGGGCAATGCGGTGTTCCACGTGACCAACACTATGTTGCAGTTGTTTTAAATAAAGGGTCTCTTTGGAGGACTTGCTCATGAGGACCCTCATGACTACATCCGAAAGTTAGTGGATGTGCGTGGGCTAGTTTCTTTCAATAACAACACTCAGGAGTCAATCTGACTTCATTTGTTTCCCTTTTCTCTAATGGGGGAAGCAACGAAGTGGTTGGCCTATTTACCAAGGGAATCAATCACTTCTTGGGAAGAGCTCACTAATGCATTTTATGTAAGGTTTTTCCCTCCCTCAAAGATGGTGAAGTGGAGGGATAATATTCAAAACTTCAAGCCAGTGGATGGTGAACCTATTCATGAGACATGGTTGAGGTTCCAGAAGTTCCTTGTTTAATGTTCAACTCACGGGTTACCGAACGATGTGTTCTTACAATATTTTACCGAAGCCTCGACTCAGTCAACAAAGGCGTGGCAGATTAGTTCATTCGAAGAGGAATCATGCAACAACCATTTGACATAACATCTACCCTTATTGATGAAATGATGAAAATCAATCGCGGTTGGTACACTAGAGAAGATCAGGTGTCTCCGTTGAACTTTTGGGTGACAAAGGAACAATTGGAAACGAATCAAGAGCGAGATAAAAACATGGACAAAATGATGATCCAAATGGACCTATTGTAGAACCATGTCATGGTAAGTGGTTCCAAGGCTATGAATGCGGTCAGAATTAGTGGAGTAAATCCTGATGAAGCACATTTTGAGGCCATGTACAATGAAAAAGTGCATTTCTTAGCAAATCGGGCAGTAGGTTTTCGTCCGAACTATCCAAAGTCGGGCGAGAATCAAGGTTGGAATAGGGATTGCGATGATGGTTGGAGAGATCGAGATAGGGAATGGCATGACCGTGGTACGAATTAGAGGGAGTGGGATGGCGATAAAGAATGATATGTGCCTCCCCATGAGTGTCAAAAGCCAAAAGAGCCAAGAGTTAATTCTAAAAATTTCCGCATCGAAGATATGCTTGCTCGTATTCTCAACAAAGTCGAAGGATCAGACAAAGTGCTAAAGGAAATGAAAGATGACATATCTTCTCTGAACCAAACAATTACTTCACACTCGGTGTCTATTAAGCAGCTGGAAATACAGATGGGTCAAATCTCAACTAATTTAAATCCAAGGCCAAAAGGAGGTTTATCGAGTGATACCATGGTTAACCCAAAGAATGAAGCTTGAAATCGTGTTTGCGTCATTCCACGACGTTAAATAAGGCGCTTCTTGGGAGGTAACCCAAGGTTTACTTTTTATCATTCGAACAACGTTTGTTGGGTGTGCAAGTTGAAATTTAATTTTTTGGAGGAAAAGGCAAATGGGCGAGCTCAGAACTCAGTCGGTCATTCTCCCGAGTGAGTCGGTGATCCCGATCCAACTCACACTTTAGACAAATGGATGGGTTGGTGTTCTAAAAATTTTAGCGGGCCAAGGCCCACTCGGCGAGATCAGCGACATTAGTACCCATTATCTATCTAGGCGTGAACTGAAGGGTCAAAGGCCCTTAACCGTATTAAATTCAAAACCTTTCATTATTTTGAACTTTTTGACTCATATTCTCTCTCAATCAAACTCTAGGATATAGATTTTTAGTTTAATTCTTGTAGGTGTCCTCGAGTGGTCGAAATCCGAAGTGTTGTCCATTCCTATCTCTTTGCTTTCTCGAATTATGTTTCTTAAATTAAGGTTAGTTCTTCAAAATTGTTTTACATTGCAAATTTCGTTGAGCATGCGTGTGAGTAGTCTGTAGTTTTATTTCTTGCCTTGATTTTGTGCTAAATTGATCGTTGTGATCTAATTTGAAGTCAAGCATGTCTGATACTATCTTTAGCCTAATTTGATGTGATTTTTGTGATTGAATTGTTTAAATTGTGGTTGTAGCATATTGGGTTTGGTGTGGCTGAAGCCTAAGTTACTCGAATTGTACCGAACAACTAAATTTTCCCAATGATAGATCGGGTGACGTAATTCTTAAGGGCAAAAGACATTGATTGGTCGATTTTAGCCAAATTAGGGAAAGTCTGAGTACCCCGGGGTCGGGGTAAAAATCTTGCATGAGAGGCTATTCAACGAGCTTAGTCGAGCTCACCGACTGACTTGGTGGCTCACCACCTAGCTCATCACCTCGCCCTTTTGCCATGACATTGTGTTGTTGGATTCTGTAACATTCGGCAGTATGTCTGAACTCACCGAGTTTACTCGGCAATTCACCAAATGCCCTTGTTATCGCCTTTTTGTTGCCATGTTAGTTGAAACTATTTATATGAAATTTGGCAAGCTACCTTTAGCTCGCCAATCTAGTTCGGCGATTCACCGATTGACCCTGAACCTTACCGATTTGTGCTGAATTCTTTACATTTTGATTATGTGACTTTTGGCGAGCCCTCTAAGGCTCGTCAAATGAGCTCGGTGACTCACCGAGTCAATCAACGAGTTTTTTTGCAAATCTTCTATTTTGATATTTCACTACCCCGTTGCAATAACATTTGTTTGATTTGAATTGTCCTGCAGATATGGATGTCAAGGTACCTGGAAGGAATCAACCACCTCAGAAGAAAGCAAAATGGGTGGTCATTGCTATAGAGGTTGCACCTTCAAGATAGCATGGGTATCAACTCCACCCACCTTACAACCTCTGAGTGTGATCGTGAGGAGAATTTGGGGTCTAGATTGCCGGTCTACGAGTCCAAGCCTTCAGATGATCAACTCCTCAAGAGGAGACGAGCTGAATTGCGCTCCAAAGCACTGCATGATCCGGCTAGACTCCCAATACTCCTGACTCATCCTCCACTTCCAACACAAATAGCTGAGCAGGCACCACAAGTTCCCCCGGTACAGGCACCTCCGCCACATTTGATGAATAGGTTAAATGCGGCCGATTTGAGAATTATTTTTTATGAAAAGAGGTTGTCCAATGATGGGGTAGTGGACATGTATTGAGTTGTGTGGGACACAATTCAATTCCACAAATTTGAGAGATTCACACAGTCCCGAGGCCCGTATATATCTTCTTGAGTTCGGGAGTTCTATGAGGAGTACAAGAAGCTGGTCCTGAAAGGAAAGAAGCAGGTCAATTCGTTTGCACCTGTTGATCATGTGGTGGTGCGAGATGAAAAGGTGAAGTGCAACAATTTAGATATAAATAAGGTGTTGGGGTGTACAGTCCAGATAATCCACTTCTTAGCGGAAAAGATTCAGAAGAAGACCCTCGACGATCTTAAGGGGTGGTTGGCTCCCTTGATTTCTGACATTACACCTCCATGGATTGAGCCAAGGGTTCAGACTAAGAATAATGATCTGAATGTAGCTGTGAGGTACTGGTTCACGTTCATTAGCAACACACTCATGTCATCACAAAATGAGTCCATCCTCCGGCACGCTAAGGCAACTCTGTTGGGATCTATCATTGATAGGGATAGATTAAATCTAGGGATGATTATTGAGCAGGAGATGGCCATGAGGGCCAAGCAGAGCTAGACATCGCTACCATTACCGATACTTATCACAGAGTTGTGCCTGTGAGATAAAGTGCCCTTGGTGGCAAAGACGGATGTGGAAGTGGATCCCACTTCCTCTACTGACATTTGGAGGATCGAGGCCAAGTACATTAGGGATGAGGATGAGTGGAGGAGGACAACGTTGGTGGACACATCTCCGGCTAATGATGTAGACATATTGGAGGCAGACACTACTCCTTCCACTCAGACCGGTGAGTCGTCAGGTACCCCTAGATCTTCCACCCCTACTACTTCTGTTGTTGCTTCTCCCTAACCCCCGCTGACACAGGTGATGCTATATAAGATGGGACATCTAGCGTAGTCAGCTAATGTGCATTCTTCCTGAGTTGAGGCGATTGTTCCAGGGTTGATTGAGCGGTTCATTAATGTTGTCCTTGCCTCCATCCGAGCTGAGTTACGAGAGTAGCAAGAGTTGATTACTTCTCATGGCCTAGCATTGGACGCCCTCACTGTGTGAGTTGAGGCATGTGAGAAGGGAGGGCTCCTGTCAAAGGATGTGACAACTTTGAAAGTCGATGTTGCAGGATTGAGGCGTGATGTGGATGAGCTCAAATCCATTGATTTATCTATGTTCTTTGGCACTGTGGAGTTACTGAGGTTCCAATTTTAGAGATTACAACTATTTCTGAGATCCCTCTGGCCACTGGACCAGAGATCCTGTTTTAGGTGATGATGGTGATGAGTTGGAAATTCTTGAGATAGATGAGGGGGAGCTTGGGACCTAGGATGCTCTGCAGTTTATGCTATGCTGGAGAACTTGGAGGGTGAGATGGTGCAGGTTGCGATAGAGACCTCACTTCAGGATACATCAATGATTTGATCTAGTGGAGCACATCCTACTCCTGGAGGAGAGTCGGGCACTGATGCCCCAATTAAGACAACTCCTGATGCACAATGTTCACCTCTAGCTTAGCCTAACAAGGGGATCTTGACTCTCTTCCTATTTTATTTTTGAGAATTTTACATTGCTTTTACATTAAGGACATTGTTTAGTTTTGTTTGGGGGGCCTATCCCCTTGGTTTGTATTTTTTCTGTTTTGGATGATTATTTTGCTACATTTAGCTGTGTCCGAAACTTTTCCCTTATGTTGGTTTTTTTATCCCATTTGTCCATTCCCTGATTTCTTAATGTGTGAATGTTGAGGCGTTTTTCTCTTGCATATTTAAGTATCAATTGCTATCAATACCGATGACTTTAATAGTGCTCTTCATTGAACGATATGTGTGCGCAAGTTCAATGAGGCAAATTTGAGTTGCATAAGTCATGTGTGAATTCCTAGTATCTCATTGTGACTAGTCGAATGTTGAAGTGAGTTTTGTGATGATCATTGCACGTGAGCTTAACTTGTAGAGTCATGATTGATGATTGTGTTGAATGCCTTATGTGGTGACATTTTCTGGAAATATGTGCTTAGTGATACGTAGAACTTACCCCGTTGGTCCAATTGACTAACGTTGGCGAATGAAATAAATGATCCCAGGCACAAATTTTTGAGAGTAAACCAAATTGCTATTATACCTCTTTATGACCACCTTGTGAGAGTGTGAACCTAGTTTGGCACTATTTTAGCCTACCTTTTCTTTGGATGAAACATAAACCCGTTGAAAAAGATGGAACCCATCTATATATATATATATATAAAGAAAAAGAAGAAAACGATTAAAAAAGAAATTGCAATGCAATTTGTTCATGGATGTAAAGAAAAGGGGTGGCCAATGAGCCATATAAGAATCTCTGTGCTTGAAACCAAAAGAGTGGAAGAAAATGAGAAGAACTTAAAGGCAAGTCATGCTTCATGAAGGTAGAAGTCACTAAGCCAAAATGATCATACCTTTATCCTCAGTCGTGTTACAAGCCTTGAAAGACCTTGGTAATCTTGATTGAGTCGACTGACATGTTGATTGGAAAATACGGGAAAGTATAAGGGTAGAATCATGCATATGTTTATCTTTGAGAGTGTGAGAGTTCATTTTGATTTCTGAAGTCTTAAATTTTGACGAACTTTGTGTGGGCATGGAATCATTCTTGATTTGAGGGCATTCAAATACTCTTCTTGAGCTTGAATTTGCATTTGGAGCAAGCATTGTGAGCTTGACTTCTGTTTGATGATGACTAGTCACAATTTGTAACTTTTAGTGCACAACTGAACATTTCTTGTGAAGATGGAACCTCGTGTGCATTCATGTTGAGTCTCGAGTAACACTATTTGTAGACATTTTTATTAAACTGATTGATCTTGTGTTTTACTTGAGGACAAGCAAAAGTTTAAGTTGGGGTGTTGATGAGTCGAGAATTTTGACTCATTTAGGGCTTAATATTTCGGGTTTTATTGTCCTCCATTCCTATTTTATGCTCATAATTGACGATAAAATGTTAATATGCATCAATGAAGGCAAAAGAGCAAGGCAAGGACATTATGAGGCAAAAAAGAGGGTAAAAGTTGAAAAAAAAATGCTAAAGGAAAGTAAAGTTGGTACTCGCCAAAGCCTCTCGGCGAGTCACCGAGTGGACCTTCAGCTCACCCAAAGTTCTAGCATGCCAGCCCATGGAAAAGGACAACTTGGCGAGCAAATGAGTAGTTTGGCGAAACGCCGAAAGGATCGGCGATGCTGATCCAACTCGTCGAATAATACAGACACATTGGATGAAAAACCATGCCAAGAAGGCAAGAAAGAGAGCACTCGGTGCATCACCAATCAGGTCAGCGAGCCTGACCTATTTCACCAAGTTGATTCCATATAGAAACTCTGGAATGTATAAATGCAATTTTCAAAAGCTAAGAAGCAGTTCCCACATTGTTCACTACTGGTTTTTTGATCTTTTACATTCTACGACAATGTTTTTACACTTTTGAGTAGAGATTTAGGGTTTGTGAGATTTCTATCTTTCATTTGAGCATTTGGAGATTTGTGGATTATTTCCCAATCTAATGGAAAACTTCATTGGTAACAATTTCTTGTTCTTTATTATGTTTGGCTAAAACCCCCATTCTTTGGGGTGTGATTATGTAGTTGAATGCATTAATTAGCTAATGAGTGTTGCTAGTTACTGATTTTATTGTTGTATTGAAGTGGGTTCAATTAATAGTTTATGTTTTAATTGAGTAAATGTAGTTGCAAATGCAATTCTAGCTTAGTACTCTCTTCTTGCTTGAGAAAGAAGTGTTAGAGTCAAATTGTTAGTTGATGATTGTATCGATTGTGTTGTTTCGAATCTAACTTGAGAGAGTGGGTTTGGATACAATCTTACAAATCTAGCTTTAAAAAGTGGATTGATTAAGGTCATTGGTTGTTAATTTGTGTTGTGCCTATTGAGGTTCGAAAGAACTTACTTGATTCACAATAGTTGATTGAGGAATGACTATTGAATCCAAAACCTAGCTTACTCACTGGTATTCAACAACTTTGAGTAACTCCTAATCACCCATTATGCGAAATTAGCATTCAACTTTATCACACTCCCAAGAAACCTTCTCTATTTGCTTACTCCCGGCGTTAGTAGGCGTAAATTGGTTACTCAAATTCCCCTATTTGACATTAATTTTCAAAACCTTGTGATTTAATTTATTGTTGTGAAATTTCTACATCTACAAATGATTAGAACACTACTTTACTTCTTGATCGAATTCTTTGTCCTATCACTCATTGTGGGATCGATCCCAACTATTAGTTGAGTTTATACTTGTTAGCGACTGCCAACACTTAGAATCGGATGAAGTGTAGTTGAGTGTTATTAACTCTCAACAGTTGAACAAGGTTATTATTAAGAATAAGTATCCTCTCCCAAGGATAAACGACTTGTTTGATCAACTTGAAGGAGCAAGTTATATCTCTAAGATTGACCTTCGATCGGGTTATCACTAATTAAGGGTGAAGGAAGATGACATTCTGAAGATGACTTTTCAGACTCGATATGATCACTATGAGTTTTTTGTAATGTCATTCGGGTTGACTAATACTCCGGCCACATTCATGGATTTAATGAATAGGTTGCTCAGACAATACCTTGATATGTTTGTGATTGTGTTTATTGATGATACCTTGATCTATTCAAGGAGTGAAGATGAGCATATCGATCATTTGAGAATTATGTTACAAGTCCTCAAGGAGTGACAACTCTTTGCAAAGTTTAGTAAATGCGAGTTTGGTTAAGATCGTGGCTTTTCTTGGTCACATTGTTTTTGAAAAGGGTATTGATGTAGATCCAAAGAAGACGGATGCGGTTAATAGTTGGCCTATACCTCTATCCCTTTCGAATATTAGAAGTTTCTTGGGTTTATCCAGTTACTATAAAAGGTTTGTGGAAGGTTTTTCTTCGATTGCCTCTCCATTGGCTGCATTGACCCAAAAGAAAGTCAAATTCTTATGGTCAGAAGCTTGTGAGAAGAGTTTTCATGAATTGAAAGATAGACTATCTTACCTCCGCTCCAGTGTTGACCTTTACCGGAAGGATCCAATGGATTTTCGTTTATTGTGATGCTTCAAGAATTGGGTTAGGATGTGTACTTATGCAAAATGGGAAAGTCATTGCCTATGTTTCAAGGAACCTTAAGATTCACAAAAAGAACTATCCTACCCATGACTTAGAACTAGCGGTAAGTCTGGCAATGGAACCGGGAGGTGCCGGTTCCTATTCCGGTCCGTCTCGGTCCGTTACCGGTTCTGTCTCGATTCCGGCATGTACCGGTTTGCTCCGGACTATAGCGGGTCCTGGAGGGGTAACGGGATGAAAACCGAGATTTACCGGTTAGTCCCGGTCCGATTAGTCTCGGTTCCGGTTCTGGTCCCGATCCCGGTCCGGTCCAACCCATTCTTTTAAAAATCTTAATTAATTATAATTATAGCCGTTGGGCAACAGGTTTTGGGCCCCGCCAACGACTCTTTCACCCCCATAACTCCCCTTTACACCTCCCTACCCCCTAAACTTTTTTTAATACCCCAACCTTCTAAAAATTACATTTTCATCCTTTTTTTAAACTATAAATACCCCCAATCTTTCATTCTTTTCACTCACAAAACTATTATCTTCTACTCTCTCTACTCTCTAATTCTCTATTAGTCTCTAATCTCTTATTCTCGTTAAAATTATGAATTTGGTCTTTGGAAATTGGAGCTTCAAAATTCAACTTTCAATTTTCGGCTTCCGATCATATTTGGTTCATTCGTTCCAATTCACTTTTCATTTAGTTTTTTATTTGTTTGCATTTAATTATTTATTTTGTGAGTAATTAGTCTCTAGTCTCTATTTATTTGTTTAAAACTTTGCATTATATTTTCGTATTATATATAATTTACTCACTTTTTATATTTGAATATGGATTTCAGAAAAAACATTATTGAAAAGGTTAAAACAACCATAGTTAATTCATTCACTAATTTATCTACCTCAAAATCCAAAAAAAATAAAAAAACCGGTAGTACTTCTAAATCTAAAACTAAAAAAACTTCTAAATTAAGAATAAATACGGATGATTATACACATGTTGATGATACTGTTTTTAATATTGATAGTAATAGTGAATTAGATCCTTATCATGAACCTTTACAAAGAAGGTTTGGTAATTTTGATGAGGAATTACCTGAAGATGATGAAAATGATGATGAACATGATGATGTTAGTGATTATATTGATAGTTTTGATAATAATGTTGATGAATATGATGATGATGAAACGCAGCCAGCTACGGCTACTCCCACTCCCAATCCCTCTTCCCCTCCCGCCTTTCGTTGTCCTGC
>NC_064291.1:10230969-10238268 GCF_019186545.1 Solanum stenotomum | reverse complement strand
TCTAAGACTAAGGTAGAACGTGCTAAAAAATCAGTTGTGTGGCAATTTATGACTCAAAATGAAGATAAAACACAAGCTATTTGTAATAAATGTAAATATAGAATGAATCATAAAACTGTAGAAAAACAGGGTGGGACGGGACATTTAGTAATCATTTAATGTCATGTTGTAAAAATGAATTTTTTCATGCTAAAGCTGTAGCCGAAGCTAAAAAGAATGGTATCACCCTTCCTGAAAATGTAGGAGTAGAGGGCTCTAATATGGTCCAAACACAATTAAATCCTTCTAATGTTTCTGGCTCTAGTATACAACGGTCATATAGTAGAGAAAAAGATCTTGAAGAATTAGCTAAAATGATTGTTGTTATAGGTTTGCCATTTAGTTTTGCTGAAAATTCCGATTTTATTCATTACATTCAAATTGTGTATAATCCACATTTTAAAGGTTTTGCTAGAAATACAATTAAAAAGGCAATATTTGATTATCAAGCTCAACATTTTCAATATCTTTGTTGTTTATTTTATTATAATAATTATAAAATAGCTATTATTTCTGATATGGGCCGTAGTGTAAATGGTAATGATTATTTCACTATTACTGCACATTGGATTGATGAAAATTGGACTTTGCAAAAAAGAATTTTAGGTTATAAATGTTGTGAAATACATAAAACTAGTAGTTATATAGCCCAAACAATTATAGATGTTTTACAAAACTATGGAATTTGTGATAAAATAAGTAGTGTCACCTTAGATAATGCTTCTTATAATAGAACTGTTGTTGAAATACTAAAATCGTCTCTTTGCCCTATTTATGTTGGTGGCTTTCATATTAGGTGTGCTGCACACATATATAATTTGATTGTTAGAGATGGTATAACAATGTATAATGATAGTTGCATAAAAGTTGAAACTGCATGTCATTTTATTTTTAAATGTCAAGTTAAGTCTAGACGCAGAGATTTTGAAAATCGTTGTCGCGAATTTAATCTTTCACCTAGAAAAAATCCAAAATCAGTGTGTACTAGATGGAATTCTTTATATGAAATGCTTGAAGTCGCTTATGAATATAGGAAACCTTTACAAATGGTTTGGAATGCTCATAATTCAAATATGACATATAGACTTGATGATAATGATTGGAATGACATAAAAGAACTTATAGAATTCTTAAAAGTTTATTATTTAACTACAATAAAAATATCAGCACTTTATTATCCAACTATTTGCTCTGTTTTGCCTAATATTTGTGTTATTTCTAGTAAATTTTATATATTCAAAAATAATCCAAGATTTGAAGAATCTGTTAAGAAAATGATTAAAAAATTTAAAAAATATTTTATTTCTATTCCTCACATTTATTTAACCGCTTGTTTGTTAAACCCACATTACAAAGATGAAGGTGCATCATGAATGGTTGATAAAATATATTTTAATTTGGGTATTGATAGTGAAGATGATGAAACACCTAGTTGTCAAGATGTTAAAGATAGTATAAAAATTGAAGCTAGAAAATTGTATGACTTGTATAATTCTAATATAATGAATGTAGTACGTAATGAAGAGCCTCAAAGTTCTAGGAGTAGATATAATAATGAAGATGATATTGATGATATGATAGATTCTTATATTGAACTTTCTCATAATGATAGAAATGATTTTGATGCATATATTAATCAAAATACAGAATCTACTACTATTGATCTTCTAGAATGGTGGAGCAATCGCGGCCAAGGATTTCCAAAACTTCAACCGGTTGCTCGAGATATGTTAGCTATTCAAGCATCTTCAGTAGCTTCAGAAGGCGCTTTTAGTGCAGCAAGATTTCAAATTGGAGAGCATAGATATTCATTAGCAGCAGATAGCTTGGAGATATCGGTACTATTTAGAGATTGGATTAATGTCGAGAGAAGGAGTTATGGTCGTCCACCTTTACCGACCAAATTTGAAAATGACGTTGATGAAATAATGCAAGATTTTAGTGACGATGACATTGATGCAATGGAGGAACTAGCTAATCAACCAATTCCAGAGCATGTTACTAGAGAAATGTTAAATGATTTAAAAAAATATTTCCTTAGTAGCATGAACTATTAAATTTAAATGTCTATTACTATGAGTATAATAATTGGAGATCTAATTCAAACAGAACCCTTCCTAAAAGGTGGCTGTGTAGATTAGATTTTTCTATACTGTACTAATATTTTCTAATTCAACTTGTACTATTTAATTAATATTAATAAAAGTATAGGCTATTCGCCTTAACTTTTTTTTGTTATTGTCTTGACTCTTGAATTTAAATTTTCAAACTTTTAAAGTGTGAAATTTAACCTTTTATAGTTTTAAAATTTGAATTTAAATATTCAAACTTTTAAAGGGTGAAATTTAAACTTTTATAGTTTTAAAGTTTGAAATTTGAATTTAAATTTTCAAACTTTTAAAGGGTGAAATTTATAGTTTTATAGTTTTATAGTTTTAAAGTTTGAATTTAAATTTTCAAACTTTTAATGAGTGAAATTTAAACTTTTATAGTTTTAAAGTTTGAAATTTGAATTTAAATTTTCAAACTTTTAAAGGGTGAAATTTAAACTTTTATAGTTTTAAAGTTTGAATTTAAATTTTCAAACTTTTAAAGGGTGAAATTTAATCTTTTATAGTTTTAAAGTTTGAATTTAAATTTCAAACTTTTTAAGTGTGAAATTTAAACTTTTATAGTTTTAAAGTTTGAATTTTATTATTTAAATTTTCAAACTTTTAAAGTGTGAAATTTAAATTTCTATACTTTTAAAGTTTGTATTTAAAACTTTAAAAGTATAAATTTTTATCTTTAAAATTATAAATGTTTTAATATTATTTGATTAATGTTCCTAATTTTTTAATTTTAATAATTTTTAAAAAAATTATATTCGTTGGGACCCGGTTTCCGGTCCGGTCCGGGTATGCCATATTTTTTTTCAGAATTACCAGTTCCGGTCCATCCCGGTTCCAGTACAGTTTCAGCCCGTGGTGACCGGTTCCAGTCCGACCCGGACCGGTCATCCCGGACCAGTCGTCCTGGTTTCGGTTCCGTTGCCAGCCATAACTAGCGGTGGTTGTGTTTGCTTTAAAGATTTGGAGGAATTATTTATATGGTGTCCATGTTGATGTATTCACTGACCATAAATTTTGCAATATGTGTTCAAACATAAGGATCTAAATCTTCGCCAAAGAAGATGGCTTGAGTCACTAAAAAATTATGACATGAGTGTCTTCTATCACCCCGAAAAAGTGAATGTAGTAGCAAATGCTCTTAGTTGGTTATCAATAAGTAGTGTTGCTCACGCTGAGGAAGATAAGAAGGAGTTGGTTCGTGATGTTTATAGATTAGCCCGATTGGGTGTTCAGTTGGTTGACTCCACCAAGGGTGGTGTTATGGTTCATAATGGTTTAGAATCAATTGTTGTGTCGAAAGTGAAAGCAAAGCAAGGTCTTGACCTGATCTTGATTGAGTTGAAGGAAGCGGTGCTTAATAACTCTGTTGAGGCTTCTCCCAAGGGGGAGATGGAGCGCTTAGATACCAAGGTCATTTGTGTGTTCCCAATATTGATGACTTGAGTGAGTAAATCTTATTAGAAGCCCATAGTTCTTGATATTCCATTAACCCGGGAGCCACCAAGATGTACTATGACTTGTGGGAGGTATTTTGGTGGAATGGGATGAAGAAGGATATTGCGAAATTTGTGCTTAAGTGTAACAATTGTCAACAAGTGAAAGTTGAGCATCAAAAATCTAGAGGTTTGTCTCAAGATATCAGTATTCATACCTGGAAGTGGGAAGATTTGAATATGTACTTCATTATTGGTTTACCCTTCCCCCCGATGACAACATGACTCGATTTAGGTTATAGTAGACCGTATGACAAAATCGGCTCAATTCATCCCGTCAAGATTTCCTTTTTTGCAGAATACTATGCTAAGTTATATCTAAGGGAAATGGTTAAGTTGCATGGAGTGCCCCTATCTATTATCTCCGATCGTGGCACCCAATTCACTTTTCAGTTTTGGAAATCTTTCCAAAAGGGGCTTGGTATTCGTTTGAAGCTTAGTACGACCTTTCATCCTTAAACTGATGGGCAAGCGGAGCGTACTATCTAAACTTTGGAAGATATGTTGAGAGCTTGTGTAATTGACTTTAAGGGAAATTAGGATAATCATTTTCCTTTGATTGAGTTTACGTATAGCAATAGCTATCACTCTAGCTTTGTTATGGCTGCATTTGAGGCTCTATATGGTAGGAGGTGTAGATATCCTATAGGTTGGTTTGAAGTTGGTAAAGTTGCTTTGATAGGTCCCGAATTAGAACATAAGGTAATGGAGAAAGTTTGACTTATTAGAGATGGCACGACCCAAGGTCTCCCCTAGGCGTAACATGGCGTATAGGACCCCCTGAGAGGCCCTATACAAGCCATTGAGTATTTATAACATAAGAAATAGAACAAAAGAGATAAAGAACAACATTTCAAGTCCAAATCATTTTATAAAAGTAAAGCGGAAGTCTAACCATTTGTATCATTAGCCATCTAGAACATATGAATGAAATTGGGACTAGCCAATACATCATGTCCAAAACTGAAAGTAAGAAGGAAACCTGAAATCAATGAAAATCCGTTCTCGAAGTATGAGGACTCACTAAAGCTCAGAATCTCTCAAATCAACCTCCAGCCACGAAATTAGAAACCCTAACTGTTGGACCCTACATTTTGGGGAAATGTAAAAAAGAGTATGCATTAGTACAAAAAATGTACCAAGTATGATAGACATGCATATAAACATTTAAATCATGCTAAAATAGGACATTTCATGACATGCAATGACCAAGCTAAAACATAATACAAAAAGGGTTAGAAGACTTAAGTCATAAAACATGGTCAATGCATGCTAACATCTTTAAAACCTTTGAACATATGTGAGATACTTCTTGAAGTAACCTTAGTTCCTTATTATTGTGGGAAGTGGCCTTAACCAACATAGAGACCATGTGAGCTATAACATGATCCCCGCTATCTCCCAGATCGAAAAGGGTTGTCCTACTTGCCAAGGTAACGACCATGAGCTTCTAGCTATTGTGGATCCACTAGCTAATGTGTATCTATACAATCATCCTATGGGGGCACATAGGTAAGGGATAAGAGGATTGCTTCTAGAAACCTGATCTCTACTCACGGGAGAGCTTCCATCTCAGTATCCTCTCGGTGCTAAGCATAAATCCCAAGGAATAGTCATTTTCTTACTTGTTCTTATTATCCATGGAAGGGCACGTCATGATAACAGCAAGGTTAAGGGATATCACAAATAGAGAATTGCATATTAGAATGCGGAAGCACAAAGACAAGAAACAAAAAAAACTAACTAAAGATATGAGAAATTCGAAGGAAAGATCCACGAATTTCCAAAGATTAGATGTTCTAAGGCCTTGAAAAGATCCAAGTAACAACGTATAGATTTATAGAAGAAATCTAACGCCTTTACTTGAGAAAACGAATCAAAACGATAGATTCGGATCTTGACCGCTTTATGAGTAACTAAAGACAATAATTAGTATGTAGAAACTAATCACCTTCTAAAGAATACCAAAAAGAAACCAAAGATATCACAAGAAGAAGTTACTTTATACCTTAAACTATGAAACTAGTAAAGGTTTAAAGATAAATTCTCAAAGAACAAGTCACAAAGGTTCAAAGAACTCTCTCAAATATTATTAATATCAATCTAAATTGTCTTTAATGAATGAAAAGGACTCCTATATATAGGAGAAGGGGAAAAAACGTCCAAGGACCCTAGAAAGACAATTACAAGGAATCCTACTCTAGAAAGGAAATAAAGTAACCTAACTAGGAACAAATTTAGTACTTCTAGGAAAGCATTAAATGGTACTTAGGAGACCATAAATAGACTAAGGAAAATATTAATAAACTATATATAAATAAATAAATAAATAAGGTAAATCCCAACTAGGAAAAGAATCTTGACAATCTTGGAAAGTTTGACTAATCTTCTCTCAAAACTTGGGCAGAAAGCAACTCTTGTTGTGGCTGATTCTTGGACTCTTCTTGACCTTATTTGCACGAAAATGGCCCTTAAAATTCCTCATCTTGGGCTTGAATTTGGGCCACCAAATAATTGTAGCATTTGGACAATTCCTCTCCTTTGGGCTTGAACTTTTCTTCCCCAATAAGACACCTTTGGATCAGCGATTGAAGCCCATTGAGCTTATCATTGAACTCCTTGGTTTGAGATCTTGTTATGGGCCTCCTTGGAGTTTCTAAATCTGATTACCTGTCCTCCAAGAAATTTGATTACTTGATACCCAAGAAAGTTTATTACTTGCTATTCAAGAAATCTTATTACTTGCTTTCCAAGTTTTGCATTAATTTGTTTCCAAGAAAGAAGGTTGCAAGAAGAGGGGATTCTAGACCTTTAAGAATAAGAGAATTTTTTTTTCTTGTTCTTATAATTCTAAAATAAGTTCCTTTTATTCGTGTTTTGTTTCAACTAAATCCTACTTGTTCTAGGACTAGTTCTTTACTTTCTTTTTGTACCCCAAGATTCCATACTTTATTACTACGAACTTGATACACGTTTTGGTTTAATTATAAATCTACAAAGTATTCTCGTTCAAAGGTTATTTTGAGTGGAAAAAGGCAAGTGTAGGTGAGTTTAAAAGAGGGCAAAAGCCATATTAAAAGTGTGATACTTGATCATTTATTATTTTTTTTTAGATGTCTAATTCAGGTGGTGATGAGGAAAGGGCACGTTTAGAAGCCGAGGTCAAAGGAAGGAACGACTTCACCCTTCAAGCTATGCACCAACAATTTGAGAGATGGACCCTTCAATTTCAAGAGATGAGGGATATGATTATCGAGCAGAATGACACCATAGCTGCAATTAGGAGGGAGAATAATGTTGTACCCCCAAATAATGTTAGACCTCAAGTTAGAAGGAATGTACCCCATATCCCTTTTGTAAATCCTGAATATGATAATGACGAATTTGATGTTGAATTTAATCTAGAAAGAAGAGATAGGAGGGGACAAAGAGGTAGAGTAGAAGATGACAATATAAATAGTATAAAGATGAAGATGTCATCTTTCAAGGGGACAAGGGATCCAGACTTGTACCTTGATTGGGAGAGACGAGTTGAAGCCATCTTTGATTGCCATAACTACTCTGAGGGTAAGAAAGTTAAACTTGCTATTGCTGAGTTTTCTGATTATGCTGCTTCTTGGTGGAAAAAGCTTGCTAGGGACAGATTGCAAGAGGAG
>NC_064291.1:10062164-10226857 GCF_019186545.1 Solanum stenotomum | reverse complement strand
AAAAAAAAAGAGAAAAGAAAAGAATGAAAAAGAAAGAGTCGTAGAATAAAGTTACGAAAATGCAAAAAGGAATGGGGTTTCAAACAATCCATGGAGAGTGAATAACGGGATGACTTATGAGCACTAAAGAAAATGATGAAAGGAGAGGAAAGAAAGTGTTGTGAGCACCACATTTTATGAGGATAAAAATCATTGAGCCTAAATGACCATACATTTGCACTCATCCCCATTACAAGCCTTGAAAAGACCTTTTTGATCTTGAGTAAGGTGAAGCAATTGTCAATTGGAAAATAAGGGCAAACCTATGGGTGAAAGCATACATTATGTTCTTCTTTGTGAGTGTGAGCGTTGCATTTAATTCCGGAACTTTACATGATTGAACCATTGTGTGTGAAAATTGAATCATTCTTTTGTGTGAGGGCATGTGAATACCTTTGTTGAGCTTGAACTTGCATTTGAAGCAAGTATAGTGAGCTTGAGAATCTTTGATAATGGTGTATCACAACTTGAGTCTTTGAGTATACAATTAATCCTTGCATAAGTAAGTTGAGTCTTATTGTGTACATTCATGATTGGGTCTTGTGTAGCACTGTTTGACACATCCTTTTTGAACTGCTGAACTCGAGTTTACTTGAGGACAAGCAAAAGTTTAAGATGGGGGTATTGATGAGTCCACAATTTGGACTGATTTAGGGCTTCATTTTGATAGATTTAGTTTCCTCAAATGCATATTTTGTCTCAATAACTGATGTAAATCCTTAAGTTTCAGGTATTTGGAGTTTGAGGCAAAGCATGGACACTACTTGGAAAAAAGGAACAAGGCGGCTGAAAATACAAAGAAAAGAAGGCCTGAGGATCGCCTAAAGCATTAGGCGAGTTGCCGAATGGCCTTAATCTCGCCTAATGTTCCAGTGTGCTGAGCCCTAAAGGAAAAGATCAAGTCTGCAAGGAAAGGGAGCAGTCGGCGCATCGCCAAGCAGTTCCCTGTTGCCCAATGAATCAAAACGCAAAGATGCTGAAAGCAAAAGCTGAAAGTTGATGAACAAGACCAAAGGGCGGATCGCCGAGTGTATCGACAATCCCAACTAACTGCGTCGAGTGGTCCTTCGCAACACAAATTTTCAAAAACTATAAATATACATTTAATTATGTAGCTTAGTATTAATCAATCAACAAGTTTAGAAAGTTGTAGAGAATTACTGAGACTGAGAATATTTTTCAGTTTTTAGTTCTTAGAGTTTTTGGGAGACATTGTTCTTGAACTTGAAGGTTTTTGAAGGTTTTCAACTCCAAGAAATTGGAAGTGGGTATCCAAGAATCTTCATCCTAGAAGTGTTTAAAGATATTTTCTATCATACCCACTTGATGGAAACAGTTGTTGGTATTGATTTCTATCTCTTTTTCATGTCTAGCTAACACCCTAATTCTTGGGGTGTGATTTTGTGAATATGGGTTGAATTTTCTATTGGATTGGTTATTGTTAGTCTGTTTGTTGTTTAAATGTGATTTCGTTTAGTAGTTGACTTAATGGGATTGCAGTTGCAAATACGATTTCATCTTAGTGTTTCTGGCTTGCTCAAGAGAGAGGTTTTAAAAGTAAGACTACTAAATCGATAGCCAGTGGTTATTGGGTCGTCATGGATTCAACTTAAGAGAGTGAATCCTAGACCTTCTCCCACACATTCAGCTCGAGAGAGCGAATGTGCTAAGGCGGAGGCTGTGATTAAATGCTGCAACTCAGTGTTCGAGAGAAACTGAGTTGATTCGGGGTAAGTTGCACGAGAGAGAATTTACCCCCACTAAAGTCTAGCCTAGTTACAAATATTCAGCGGTTTACTATCAATAACATTTACCCAATAGTATATTTTATCCCATATTCCTATCACATCCCAAGAATCTCGTCTCCCTATCTCGCATCTTTATATTTTTGCTGTTTTTGTTCATTAGTGGAATACAAACCCCCCATTGATAATTGACATTTGTGTCACCTTTAAATTTAGTATGTTTTTATTCGTTAATGTTTATAGGTATGATTGATTAGAACTTGATTTTACTTTTCTATTAATTCTTGCAACCACTTCCTTGGGACTCGACCCCAACCCATTTGGTTGGGTTATATTACTGCACGCGATCATTGATACCTAAATTGGAAGTCGTATCTTTGATTACGTCGTTAAAATCAATCAAACACAGTTAGAGTTAGTGGAGCAAATCTCGATGATGCACACTTTGAAGCTTTGTGCAATGAATAAGTACACTTTCTAGCAAATCAGGGAGGAGGTTTCCGCCAAAATTATCCAAGGTCAGGTGGGAACCAAGGATGGAATAGAGAGCATGATGAAGGTTGGAAGGACCGTGATAGGGAATGGGGTGATCGTGGTACAAAATGGAGGGAGCGCGAAGGTGACAAAAGATATATGTACCTCCCCATGAGAGTCAAAACCCAAAAGAGACCACGGACCACGGACCGTCCTATTGGAGCGTCGTTTGGATCAGAGACCACTAACTTTGGTCCCCCAACGATGGCACCCACCCACTAACCGTGGTCTAATCGACGGATTGTGGGTCCCAACCGTTGTTCTCCACTTTTCGACCTCAAAATCCTTCTAAGTTTGGGTTTAGTCTACGGAACATATCTACTATTCGTGCTTGAACGACGGACCATCCTGTTGGACCGTTGAAAAAGTACTGAAACTTGAGATTTTTGAAAAACTAACTAGTCAACCCACAAAAACCACCTATGGTCCATGGGTCTTTCCACGAGCCGTGGATGGCCTCCGTCGAAGGGTACCAGATTCTAAAAAAAGCTAATTTTTTTGTCTTCTTGAATCCAAGGTGTTATAAGAGAAAGGTTGAATATGGCTCAAAGTCGACAAAAGTCCTATGCCGATGTTAGGAGAAGATATCTTGAGTTTGATGTAGATGATTGGGTCTATTTAAAAATTACACCCATAAAGGGTGTGATGAGATTTGGAAAGAAGGGGAAGCTTAGTCCTCGTTATGTGGTCCCATATCAGATTTAGAGGTGTATTGGTAAAGTTGCTTATTAACTTGATTTGCCTAATGATTTGGCATAGGTGCATTCAGGTTTCCACGTCTCCCTGTTGAAGAAATGTGTTGGTGATCCGACCTCTATAGTACCAATTGAGAGTCTTGGTTTAAAGGATAGTCTTTCTTATGAAGAAGTTCCGATTGAGATTTTGGACCAACAAGTTCAGAAGTTGAGAAACAATAAAGGTGCTTCCGTAAAGGTTTTTTGGAGGAATCAGTTGGTTGAGGGTGCTACTTGGGTGGCCGAGGCCGATATGATGTCTCGTTATCCTCATCTCTTTCCTTCCATTCCTACTCTAGCTTGAGGTAATTAGTTCCTTATGGTTTACTCTTTTGGTTTCATGTGTCTTGGTTATTCCCATGTTTCCTCATTTATGCATATTTATGAAAACATAATTTTTGAGAAAATGAGTTAGCTTGATTGATTTCTCCATGTTTATGTACATTTGAGTATGATTTGCATATAGACCTTATGAGATGATGTTTTGGATATGCTTTAGCTTGGAGTTGATTTTCCTCCTCGAATATGTGCTTTTATGTGATTGCATTCATGTTGGTATTTAGATCTTTTTCCTTTCCTCTTTATGATGTCTTGAGTCTCATTCGAGGATGAAATTTCTCAAGGGGGAGATATTGCAACACCTTGGATTTGAAAAGAATGGAAAAATGAAGTTTTGGGTTACAGGTGTAACCTACGGCTCCCACCTACGATTTATAAAAGAATCTATGGACCATATATGGCACCCGTAGGTAGAAGGGAAAAGAAGGAAAAGTTTTGGGACCTACAGTGGCCATGTATGGTCCGTAGGTAGACCTGCCAAACGTACATGGGCCCCGTCATTGAAGGTCCACATCTAAGTCCATGAACCCCACCTACGGTCGACTAGGACGGTTTGTAGTAGGACCTACAGACTGTAGGTCCGAACCGTCGATGAGGCTCAATAGTTTTTATTTTAAGGGTTTTTGGGTCTTTACCTAAGTATTTTATCCCAATACTATGTCGTTTTACCTTCTACCCTAGGTCATATATAAACATTTTAACCCCCAAATTACCCAATTGAACTCATTCTCCTAATTTTCCTAGAAGTTGACCAAGTTCTTCCTCCCAAATCCTCTCAAGCCTAAGGAAGAAGAAGAAGAGCTAGGGTTCCATTCAAGTCTCCTAATTCTCCATTTTTTTCTTGGTCTTTGGTATCAAGGTATGTGTGTATTCAATCATGGAGTCCTTTCCTCCATGGGGTTCCTAAAGATTTCAAGTCTCCACTTCAATTCTCCAACTAGGAAATTTGGGTTTCAATTCATGATTTATTTTTATCCATTAAGCTTCCTAATGCATGGTTTGATGATAATCTATGATATTTAGTTGAAATTATATTTGTCCATGCTTTAATTATGCTTTTCAACTATGATATTATGATAAACCCGTGAACTATAAAAGTATGGAGATATGTATGTTTTCATGAAGTATTATGAATGATTTTAAGTTGCTTTGAGATTAAAGCATCGATGTTGTTATTGTGAAAGGTTATTCTCACATTAATGATTCATAGGGTTGAATGGTTTTCTCAACTAAACTTTGATCAAGATCTAGAAGCTATTATAATGAACTCTAGCTTGGATTGGCTACTTGATTGTGTCTTTCCATGGATAATAAGATGAAGAATGACAATTCCATGGGATTTATGCTTAGCACTGAGTGGACAAGTGACGATTACCCATGTCCTATAACTATGTGCCACCATAGGTTTGTCTTAGATAGACATTAGCTAGTGGATCCACTTTAGCTCAAGTTTATGGTTCTTACCTTGAAAAGTAAGGACATCTCTTTTTGGTGTGGAATAGACACCACATTCCATGTTATAGCTCACATGGTCTTTTCAGTTAATGGCAAACTTCCCACAATAATGAACTAAGGTTACTTCTAGAAGTATCTCAAAGATGTTTTAAAGATGTTTAGCTTGTATTGACCCTTATAACGACCTATGTCTTCTAACATGTTATTTTATGATTTAGCTTGGTCATTGCATGTCAAGTAAAGTAATTTTTAGCATGATTTCATAACTCGTATGCATTGATATCATACTTAGTACATTCCATGTACTAATGCATACTTGTGGCTACATTGTTTCTCTAATGTAGGATTTGACGCTTCCATTCCTCACCCTCGTGGCTAGTTGATCCTATTGAGCCTTGAAGATTGGTAAGTCCTCATGTTCCGAGGACCGAGAATCTTTATTGCGTTATGACTTTCTTTTCAAAACTTGTATGTGATGTATAGGTTACGTCCCAATCACCTTCATCATGATTTACTAGATGACTTTGAGACTTATGTTAGACTTCCGATTTTATTAAAACTCTTTATGATATAAAACAGTATTTTGAACTCTTTAAATTATTTTATCTTGTATAACGTAAGCTAAGTGACTTGTATAGGGTCTGTCGGGGTCCTATATGCCATGTTATGACTAAGGTGTACCTTTGGGCCGTGACAAAACTCTGGGTCCCTTTCTTTCCATGTAAGCATTCCATGAAAGATATGATCCCAGCCATGGCTGATACCACTAATTTCAAATATGATACTACTTTTCCATTGTGATAAAGCTATTAAATCACGCCTAATGTCAACTCCACACAATCTTTCACATATCAAGTTTCAACTACCATTCAAATCGTCATATACCTCATGCCAAAACTTAGAGAAACTATTGGTCACCTCAATAATTTTGTATACTTATGAGAACTTAACCTCTATTTACCATCAAGTTTATATGTAACGAATCACGATGTCTGTGTAGTCCCATCAACAAAGTAGCTTCAATCCCCTCAAAACCCTCAACAACCATGTAGAACTACAGGTCCGTACCATAGCGTCCCATAAGTCATCTACCATAGTTTAATAATCCAAACCAACATAAAATCATAGAATCTTCCACACATCACTGTTTGTTATTGAAACCAAAACTCATTCTCTGTAAAAGTCATTGATAAACCCATAGTAAGTCTGTACCAAACCAGCTCTTATTGCATAGTCATATCTGAACTGAAAGGAAAAAATCAATACTATCTTCAACTTCGAACAAAGGGTCTACACGAGATGTCTTATTTCTTCACTTTTCTTAGATTATTCTCATGACGCAAATTCCAAACATCTTGAACTCTTCAATATAGCAGACCATTGTTCCTTTCGCTAACTCGCTTAACATTTTTATCCTTTAACCAACAACCCATGACATTATACCTCATACTTTAAATCAAAACTTTAAGTGAAACCCTTCTTTAGGTCCTTTAACAATTAAAAATAACAAATCTTATGACCCAAATCATGCACAAGTCCTTCGAAATGCTCAATACCAATGCGATCGATCATTTCTTACCTTACCAATCTATACCTTGACAAAATCTACTACCACGAATGTAGACTTACAAAGAAAAAACTTGAATTCTGATTCCAACCATACCTATTACCAAACTCAAAACCACAAAAGAACGTATCACCACACTCGAGCCGAACGTCTGCATACTTCTTTTTCAAATCTCATCTGATAGTTTTGAACCCATATAATGAACATGTGACACTATAACCAAAACTAGAGAAAAACAAATGGACCCTCGCGTCTCTGAAACTAATTCCCAGTTCTCTAAAGATACATCTTTGGCCTTTGAAATAAGAGTAATTATCCTTGCTCTTGCCTCATTCCGAAGGCTAAGCTACATCACACTAATTCTTTCCATTATTAATCAAGCTCCTTTCAATTCTATTCGAGCGGTATCCCAACACATCCTACAACTTTTCATATGACTAGGATACTCACCAAATAGTAGCAACCACAACTTTAGATACTCACAAGTCGTCAGTACCATATTGAATCTGTTTAACAAAAAATCCTTATTATAAAGTTGCATCCTATTCATAATGAACTCTTATTACCATTATGCTCAATAGCCATTGACATCATCTCGAAGTCAAACTTATCATTGATATGATCCCTTAATCCCAGCTATGCCAACCAAATCCAAAGGACTAACCCAATTTTATACGCACTTTCTTACTAAAATCCTCAATTGCCTTCACACAAGTATACTTGTTTGGACTACCTTTACCCATAAGCTTGTCATTCTGGTATCAACCCACTCTTTTGGAGCTTACGGTGAAATCACCAGTCCTCATTTAGAATCCTCGAAATACACTTCACAACCAAGACATATGAATACATCACCATAGATCCACCACTATTGTTTTTCCTTATACACAATGCCTAGCTCAAGAGTCTGTAGTAATAAACCAGTTGGTTTCTCATATGTGAATGCAACATCAAATCTCATTTCTTCATTATACAACTGATAACCCATTAAGTGATTAGTATTTATACTTGAAAATCAATGTCCCCATTTCCTTATCCACTAGCATCACATCATGAAAGTCTGTTAGATCCACCACTAAAACAAATCATACCTACCGAAAAGATTCTACACAAATAGCCTGCACATTTCTACTCATTGAGTAGCTGCAAAATCATTACCAAATCCATTCGGTCTCTAGACCAACGCTATATGAATATTCTCATAGATCAGGTCGATAACAGAAGTAACACACAACATAACTCTAACCAAGTAAACATGGGTACCGTCATTGTAACCGTATCATGACCCTTTTTGATATACAACCAATTTATAAAATCGCAGTAGAGATTCTGACCTCAGTTGGCGTAACATAATTCTCATCATATGCTAAGAAATCCATACTTGTTATATCAAACTTTAATAACTATAGTTTCCAAAATTATAGTGTTCATTATCTAGTTGTTCTTTTGTTCGTTCCATTTCCAATTGTCAAACCATTCAAGATATCATATAAACCACACAAATAATGTTCCCACTGATGGATAATTAATCCAAAAAATATGAAGCATTCATGAAGTCAGATTATAGTAAAAAAAAACATCAATTTTATATAGTCAGAGACCTTAAGATAAAGAAAATATCCGGGGAGCTCAGTATATCATTGTCAAATTATAATATGTTACAAGATTGAGCTTATAGGAAACTATACTATATAGATAACTAGACAAGTGACAACCTCCTGACGGCATTCATGTATGATGATGATGATGTGTTTGGTATCGATGGAAATATTTTCTTTAAAAAATAATTTTTAGATTTTCCTATATTTGATTGATTAATTTTTTTTAGAAAATACATGTTTAAGAAAATAAATTTCTCTAAAATGAGAAAAATAATTGAGAAAGCCTTGTGAGTTATGCTTGAATCTTAAAGAAAATTAAGTATCCTTACTTTGTTGACCAACCCAATACTTCTTCATATCTTATATTTATGATAAGTTATAAGAGTAAACTTTATTCTCATTGAAAATATGTTGTTTTGCGCTCAATAGATAAAATATATCAAAGATACTTTCATAACTTCAACATCTCGCTCTTATGAGCAACATATTTTTATCAATAGTTAATTCAGTGAGTTACATATTTCGTTAAACAAAGTTAAACTTTCACAAATACTTAAATGTTAAATGCATTTTCATTATGGAGAAGGGCGATCAATATGATAGTACGTTTGTCTTTACTTTTTTTTTTCTCTTTACCAGTATAGAAATTATTTGGAGACTACAAATTGGACATTATGACTACGTTAATGATCATTATAGTGAATTTGTCTAATTTACATAAGAGAATTCATCCATTATCTTCAGTTTTCAATCCGCTTTTGTACCAACTATTTTTCTACATATTCAAAATATGTAATGAGTTTAAAACATCCCTATAACAATGTGAACTATATAATTATATATAAGAGATGAGGCGATAATGTAGTTGAATATCAATGACATCCTTCACCATTTTGATTTTGACTTAGCAAAAGAAATTATAAGAATGGATATTTAATCGGATATAAAATTTGTATGCTTTTACAGCATAATCTCAAATTTTACCGCATAATTTCGGAGTTACAGTGTTTTCTCTTTTTTTTTTTTTTTTTTTATATTCACATTTAAGATTACCAATTTTATCTAGGAACAATATTTGAATGTAGTAAAAACTCCAATTTTATCTAGGGAAATATTGAGTTTATAGGAAACTATACTATATAGACAACTGACAACCTCCTGAAAACATCCAAGTATGATGATTATGATGTGTTTGGTATCGATGGAAATGTTTTCTAAGAAATAAATTATTATTATTTTTATATTGGATTGATTAAATTTAAGAAAATACTTATTAAAAAAACTTCTTAAAAATAAGAAAAATAACATTTATAGTGAAAATAAAAAATAAGTTTCATTAATAGAACTATTTATTGATTGTCTCCACCTCATTCTCCAATAAACTTTTATTAACCTGACAATTATTATAAGTATTTATTCGCTGCCGCAAAATTTGGAGTTGAATCTATAAATATTTTATCTGCAACCGCTTCAAATCTAAAGCTAGCATTTAAATTAAAAATCAACATCAAGTCCTTGCTATTCGAACAAATCACAAACTAAAGCGAAATATTACAACGTGCAACATAATAAGATGGTCCTTACACTATATATAACTTACGCAAACAAAGAAGTTAATCAATCAAAATTGAGACCAAAAGAAGAGCCTTATATCGTTTTGACATGATGTAAATAATTTTTTTTAAAAAAGCTCTACATTATCTACACAAACCGAGAAAAATAAAAAAAAATTCACAAGCTTTTGCTAAAAGTATACAAAGAAGTGACACGATAACAATTACATGGCATTTTATTATACAATCATAGTTCTTTAAATTAAAAACACAAGACGATGAAACAAAACAAAACAAGAAAATTCTTGGTTTTTACAATCTTGGACTTCCAACCAAAACCAAAATCTTTCCAAACTTGTCTATTGGATAACAAAATCCTACAGTATGATTTTTCCTAAATTTGGCAATTTTTTAGCATATGGTACTATCATATTCTTTTCAAAGAGTCCTAGCCTATCAGCACTCAACTTTGTCATGTAGGTAGATTTCTTGTATTCATGCCATGTAAATTCCTTGTACAAACTTTCTTCCCCTTCTTCCATTAAAGATGATAAAGGCAGTATTTTTTCATTCAAAGGAGGCCCACCAAAATAAATCATTGACAATCTTGACCTTACACTGTTTGCCAAGACTCTATGTTTTACACTCTTAAACCTTCCATTAGTCAGTACCTGCCATAAAAACATACACAAACAAATTAAAATTAATTAACCACAAATTTCCAATTTGAGAAAAATAACCCCTAATTAATAAGGATCATTTAGTTTGTTATGTACCATTTAAGTTATATACCTATAGATTATTCCTATTTGCACAATCAATAGTTTTTGAAAAATTGGAGAAATTAAGTAGGCAAACATGAAAAATGATACTACTAGTTTTTGGTCATGTATGGACAAATTAAATGTGGATGTTTTTATCATGAAATTTGAAAATTGGAGAAACAAAAACTATTTTTTTTTTTCAAATTTTGCAACAAAACATGGCCGTTACGCCTGCCTACGTACTTTTTTTTTATAAGTGAAAAAAAAATGTTAAACTGTTTAACCATGAAAATAAAGTGGAGTTGTTTTAAACTTTTTGTGAGTAAATTAGAGTGGAAAAAACGTAAAGAACACCTTTTTGTTGTTATTTAAATTTTTGAAAATTATGAAAGTAGAATTCTAAAATTTTATTTCAACGCCAGACAAAAGTGGAAACTTTTCATGTGTACACAATCCAAAAAAAATCACATGAAAAATGTTGTTACTAGTAGTAATTATTACCTGCAGGGAATCTCCAACAATGATGAAAAATGAGTGCTCATCAGGTGGAACTGAGACCCATGTACCATCTTTAAGTGATATTTGAAGTCCAGTTGTGTTATTAGACCTTATAACAGATATAACTTGTGGATCTGTATGCTCACCAAAACCAATAAAATTTCTACCACCTTTCAAATATGCTTCAATTTCTGTGCATGGTGGATAATGGTTTACCCTAAAACAAGAGTCACTCTTTTCATCCTTTAGCATCCTACTCAGCACATTTTTTGGCTCAATCTTCAAACCATCTGCCATCTTTTCTAGCACAACACATGCTATATTTCTAACTGCTGCCACATATTCGTTCAGAGCATACCTGCACAATATAAACACAAAAACGTTAAAAAAAATAAGTGAGAACACTATTGATTCTTCTGAGTTTAAAAAAGAGTATATAGACAAAGAAAAAAATAATGAAATTGCCTCTTTTTCTTAATATAATGGTTTCACTTGTAGAATCGAAGAAGGTGGTAGAAGTATGGACGGTATTTAATTAGTTGAAATTGAAAAAAAAAATAGTAGTAGTATAATTTGGGTGAAATTGAAAATAAAAATATATTTGAAAGTTTTTACTTGAAAATGTCAATTTTTGTGAGTGAAAATCTTTATCTTGAAATTATGCTAGACAAGTTTTTAAATATTTAACTGATATTAATTTCAAATACTTTAACCAAATATTTTCGAGCCCTTTAACTCGATAACGACTACTCATGATCAAAGAATAAAAATATTAATCTCAAAAAAACATATCATTTTTTTTCTCAAATATAAAATTTAAATCACATGTGTAAATATATGACTTTAAAACAACAAGTTAATCCAATCAATCTTACTTGTATACTAGAAAAAAGGTCACCAATATTCAGAATATTTACTGAAAAAGTGTAGTCGGTGACATAGATTTGCCAACGACAATATCCGTGAACCAAAAATAGCAAATATTTATGTAATAGAGAAATATTGTTAGACATGTAGGTCTCCTTCTATTTCAATTTAGGTAACACAATTGAAATTTCACAAAAATATTGTGAATTCAGATATAGAACTTTGAAATAAAATTTATATATATTTAAAAACCATCTAAAAATTATAATAAAAAAGTATATAAATAAATTTCGATAAAAAAAAAAACACAAAAATTGAAATAGAGAAGTATATATATTAAAACATCACATTAATTGAGAAATTAATAGAAATTAATTACCAGAAAAGGTGAGGAGTTCCAGGAAAGGCAACGGATTTCTCAGAAACGAGTCCATCGTTTACAGCCAACAAAATATATTCAACCCAACCGACATCGCCGTTTGATCCAATTCTCTTGTTGCCATAACCATAAGGACTAGCAGGACCAGCTTTGTCCTTGTCACACTGTGGTAAATCAAAGAACTTGACCGCATCACGTTCCAATTTAATCATCGTGTCATCAGAAACACCATGATTGACGATCTTAAAGAATCCAAATTCTTCACATGCTTTTGTAATAAGGAATTTAGCTTTAGGATCTAACATGTCAATCACTGGAATAACGCTATTATTATTAATATCACTGAAATGGAGATCAGAGGTAGATTTGCATGTTCTATATAAGTTTGAAGAATTCTGAAGAATTGGTTGAGATGAAACCACCATATTTGAGAGGATCAAAAACAATTTTTTTTTTTTTTTTTTTTGTTGTTGTAATGCATGAGAACAAAGGTAGAAGGCGTTACAAACTATATATAGTGTACAAAGGAAAGCCATCTGGGGGCCTAGTGACAGATGTTCTCATCTATTTGCTACGCAGTTTATGCCATCTGGATTTCACTTTCTTTTTTTTTTTAATAATTATCATTTTAAAAAAATTAGAGCAATAAAGAGTACAAAAAGGTTTTTTTTTTAGATACTGTCAAGTAAATGTTGTTAGTCCAATACTCCCCATCTAATAATACTTGTTCACTACACTATTATGATATTTTAATAATATTTGTCCATTTTATGAAATCAATAGATAATTTTACCTTTAGTTTTTAATTTACTCATATTATTAATTATAGTCATTTTTCTATTATATTTTTCAAGACACAATATTTATTATATTCAAAGGGTGATATAAATTAATCTTCTATTTATAATTTCTTAAAAGGTATACAAAGTTAATAGTGAACAAGTATTATTGGATAGAGCGAGTAATGTATTTTATTTTATTTATTTTGGTCATGGTAGTCTAGTAACATTGAAGGCGTGTAATGTAGACCAAGAATAAATCTTGTAAGGGGTTGGTTAATTATTGATTACGTAGACATTAGATGTAGTGCTTGTGTCAGCATGGATTTAAAATATCTTATTTTTTTGCTTTAATTTATTTGATATAAATGAAATTTGGATTGAACTAAAAAAATTTATATGCTTTTTAAATTGTTAATTATGATTTATGAGTATGATTAATAGTTCGTTTTAAATTTTTTTACAGAATATATGTTACCTTTTTTGTGTCAGTTTATGTGGTACAAATGAATTTGAGAGTCAATTAAATTTTTTATATGTCTTTATTTAGATATTTTAAGTTATTAATTATTGTAATTTATAATACATTAAATAATTTTTACATAATATTGTTACTCTCTTATCCCAATTTATATGGTATAAATAGAAGTTTGAAAGTTAACTAAATCTTCAATATATTTTAATTGTTAATTATTGTAATTTGTAATACTTTTTAATTCATTCTGTACTCATATAAATCAATAAAATAAAAATCATAATGGAGAAAAAATAAAAATTATCAAACTATCCTCAACGTACGAACAAACATGTTAGTGAAATCATGTTTGCTTGTAGCCTCTTCTAATAAGTAGTAACATGTAATTTAATATCACTAACACGTTTCGCATTAATAATAAAAAAAATAAGTGGTTAATTAGATAAGAAAACATATTATAGCTTTACTAATAATGCAACATGTAGTCGGCCACATAAAAAAAAATTAACGCATACTAAAGTTTCATTTGTTTGGCAATTTAAAGATATAATATTAGTAATAAATTGAGATTTTTTTTTATTAACGTGTGTTGTATTAGTTGTAGAAATAAATTAATCTCTAATATTAACTTTATCACAATTTAAAATAAGGACTCGTGAGGGATAGAGAGATAAAGAGTCCTAAAGAAAGCTTTATTGAAATTCTACAATAAAAAAAAAAACAAGCAAAGTTTTCTCTATTTTTGGGAATGACCAAAAATTCAAAATCTCCATCAACTATCATTTACTGCACAATATGAACTAAATTCATCTTCGAATACGAAAGTAATGTAATACTAATCTGAAGGTTATAATTACGAAAGAATACTCTTGGCACTAATAAATGATTAAGGAGCGAGTCTACGAGTTAAAAAAAGATCCATAATAAATAAATAAGTTTGTTGCCTACGCAAATAAGTGTTGGGATCATAAGAATTACCAACTCGTAAGCTCTAGTCAATGAAATCTTTGTTAATATTACATGTGTTCTCTGTAAAAGAAAAATAGCAGGAAGTGAGACACAAGCTTATTGAGTAATAATACTTAACCAAATCATATTTTAAGGGCACAAATCAGAAAGCTAGCTATTATGATACTCTAGAGATCATGAAATTAAAAAAGAAATTACAATAATACTCAATCTTGTCTGCTTCATGGAAGCAAAATCATTTTAACACCTCAGTAATAAACTCACTAAATATTGTCATATCAAATCTTATACTTACGAAATTTTCATGTACAATCTTCTACTTTAAAAAACGACTAATAATAGTGAATCCCTTGTAAAGGAGTAAAATATTCATATCAATAGATTCTTATGTAAGGGAGATCTGAAATAATATTTTAGTTCTATCTTTTCACTAGCAAATGTTGTAACAATAATATATAAATATAAGGTGCACCAGGTCTAACAGATTCTTTGTTAACTACGTGATCCATCAAATTTACTCCCATTTACACTTTTTTTTTTATAAACAGTAGGTACTTGTATGAAAATATTTTCAAGATAGAACATGGCATTAAAGTTCTAATCAAATCTTGTTATATAGAACTATAACAAAACACTTTTCAAGAAACTCATTTCTCAAGTAAGTGAAAAAAAATTCAATAATGATAATTATTTCTCAATTAAGAATAAACATGTACCAGAGGGGCTGTGGCCCCCAGCAGTGCGCCAGAAAGTGCTCCCAGTAACTTAGGGGCTGGCGCCCCGCCCCAGGAACGCGCCCGGATCGTCTGTCCCCACCCATTTTTCATCGTTTTGTCCGTCTGAGTCCTTCTAAAGAGTACTAACACTTCCTATCAAGTCTAACTACTCTAAATGACTTCTAAACATCTAGAAATCATCCGTAAACACGAATTATAACCTTGAATCCATAAATTCAAATTCAAGGAAAGTTAAGAGCTAAGTCTAGAGAGTTCTTAGAGGTTTTCAAAAGTCTTTTACAATCATTCTAAATATGTTTTAAAGACTTAAGCATTGAGTTGAGTAAGAGTAAGAGTAAAGTTCATTTCTTCAAAAGATTATACGGGAACTAAGTATTCCCAACAATTAAAATATTTTCACATTTAAACAAGAGAGGAAACATCAATTTCCAAGAGAGATTTTAAGCTAGTTTTTTGAGTAATAATCTCAAAACCATAGAAAGAGTTATGTTTTTAAACATATGAGCCGAGTATATTTTGGGAGTAGTATTGAGCACCGATATGGGGACGAGTTCATAATAATTCAAGTCTCCATAAACCATGTAGCCATCGTGGGTAGAAAGGGTCATACTTTTTAGATGATTCCTTCATGCTTTTTAGCATAGACTAGTGGATCCACTTAGTTGAGGCATTCTATATCCCGGCAAGTTATAGGACAGCTTTGGCAGCGTGGGCGAGACGTTGTATCATCACATAGCTCATAGTGATAGTTGTCGATTAGAGAAACTCTCACAGAAGTATATTTCTTTATTATATATATTGAGTTGTTATTGTATTTTTTAATACATTGAGTTGCTACCTATTGTTTAAATGCTTTATATAAACTGCATCTTTACTGTTATTTACTTATGAATTAAGTATCCATAAGTAGAGTAAAGTTGATGTAAGTGTTTCTTTCAGAATTCAGTTCAAGCTTATATCATGTTTAGTTTTGCCCTCACATGCTCGTAATTCAATATACTGATACCATTTGTCTGCATCATTTTATGATGCAAATACAGGTAATCAAGATCAACATCCAACGCCTTGTTGATCCGCTCGAGCACTCAGAGTCAGTTACTGAGCCTCCTTACTTTCCGGAGGATCCTTTTTTTACATTGGTTTTAGCATTTTCAGTTGTTAGGATGATTGGGTGGGTCTTGTCCCGACATCCCTCATAGTTTAGAGGCTTCATAGACAGTTAGTTATTTGTTCTTTAGTCTTTCCATTTTCATTTGTTTATGTTAAGACTTGAGTTTCCACTTTGGCTAAGTTGAATATCTATTTCTAAAACATTCTAAGTTTAGTTTGAGATAGTTGAGTTTATATTGCATTTGAATTCTCTTATTAATGCTTAAAATCTTCCGCTGAGAGTCTAGCCAGGCCAAGAGTTCGCTTGGGGCCAACAATGGTTCTCGAGTGCGAGTCCCGCACAGGGTGTAGGCTCGGAGAGTGACATTTCTGTTAAGAACGTTTGTGTCTTTTTGGGAAAAGAAGTGTTTGTTCGGAAGGAACAAGTCCCTTCTGAGCGACTTTACCATTACGTGAATTTTCAAACAATTTTGTTACGTGAAATTAATGTTGTTAATTAATTAATTAACATTCTGAATTAATTTTAAGAAAAAGAAAATTAATTAATGAGATTTATTAGATAAATTTTGCCTATAAAATTTATCAATCAATCACATCATTTGACAAAATCAAAGCCAACGCTGAGGCCGAGCGAGCGACGATGACAGCGCGAGGAGGCACCTTCTACTTAACCTTTTAAGAGATAAAGGATGTGTTTCCTAATATAAGGACAAACCTTTTCTTTTTCTACCAATACGGGAGAACTGACTTTTAATTTTCCCTCCAGATTGGTTCCCCCACATTACTCAATTTCTCATTTATTCCTATTTCCCACTCACTCTTTTCTTAAACTCAACAATCCCCCACATTAAGGGGAATTACTATCGTTAAAAAATATGCATGAAAACTTGTGTGTCTCGTAAGTAAGAATTAATTACATCTGGATAAGTAGGTTTCTCTTTGAACTTTCCGTAGTAAACATATATGGGATATACTCGGTGAATTGGTAGATTTGATACCTGATGAGTCCACAATTTGGAATCATTTAGGCTTTATTTGGATAGATTTAGTGTCCTAAAATGCTTATTTTGTGCTAATAACTGATGTAAAATCCTTGTTTTCCAGGTAGTTAGATTGAGGAACAAAGCATGGACACTAATGGGCAAAAAGGAACAAGGCAGCCGAAAGAACGAAGAAAAGAAGGCATGTTAATCGCCTAATCCATTAGGCGAGTCGCTGAATGACTATTACCTCGCCTAAAGTTCCAGTGTGCCAAGCCCTGAAGGACAAAATTAAGTCGGCCAGAGAAAGAAGCAGTCAGCAATTCACTGAACGGTTCCACGATGCAGTGTTGGATCCCCCAAAGTTACAGAACTTGAGGATATTGAAGGCCAAAGCGAAAAGGCGATGAAATTAACCAAAGGGCGGATCGCCGAGTTGATCGGCGACCCCGACTTACTGCGCCGAATGGTCCTTCACAGCATATTTTTGGCGACTATAAATACATTTTTGAATTCTTAGTTTAGTATCAGTTTACATAATATATAATTTTTGAGTTAGAACTCTGAGTTTTGGAGACAAAACTTTTCCTTAGCTTTGAAGAATTGAAGTTTTCCATTTTTGAGAAATTGGAAGTGGGTCTTTGAGATTCTTCAATTTTGATCTTTGTAAAGACGAAATTAATCTTACCCAGTTGATGAAAACACAATTTGGTAACGATTTTTATCTTTTTAAGATGTCTAGCTAAAACCCCAATTCTTGGGTTGTGATTATGGGTTGATTTAGTTTATGGGTATGGCTAATTGATAGTTTAAATGCTGTTTAAAAATGATTTCAATCAGTAATTGTGGTTTAATTTAAAGGGTTGTAGTTGCAAATGCAACTCTACCTTCGTGTTTTTGGCTTGCTCGAGAGAGATTTTAAAACTAAGATTACTGAATTGATGGTCTGTGGGTATTGGGTTGTCATGGGTTCAGCTCGAGAGAGTGAATCCTAAACCCTTTTCTACACATTCATCTCGAGAGAGTGAATGGACTAAAGTGTAGGCTGTTCTTATTTGTTGCTTGTTGGGGTTCGAGAGAAACCAACTTGATTCGGGGTAAATTGTTCAAGAGAAAGTTTATCCCCACTAAAGTCTAGCTTATTCATTGATTTACAGCTATTTACTATTAGTTGCAATCACCCATTTGTCTACCTTAGCCTATAATCCAATCACATCCCAAGAATCCGTCCATTACTTGTTAATCCATGTTATTTGTTGTTGTTGTAGCTGATAATTAAAACCAAACCCTGTTATTTTACACTTGTATCACCACTAATTTGAATTATATTTTTATTCGTAAATATATATTCCTATGGTTGACTTGAACATATTCGTACTTTGATCTTGATTCTCAAACACGTACCATTCCTTGTGGGTTCGACCCCAACTCATTTAGTTGGGTTATATTACTGAATAACGATCATTGACACTTAGTATTGGATGAAGTGTCCTGATACATGAAATCAAAATGGAGTCGCTGCTAGGGAGTGGTTGTCACGACCCAAGGCTAACCCCTAGATGTGACACGACGTACTTTACCCCGAAGGGGTCTCATACAAGCCTCATAGCATTTCATTGCATTCCATAAGAGAAATAGTACAAAATTAAAACTTTATTTAAAACCATACAATCAAAAGACTCATTTAAAACTCTTGAAAAAAACAAAGCGGAAGTCTATTGTCTTACATGGCCATCTAAAAATAACATCTGAAACATTAGTAGGGACACGACCCTTTACAATTGAAAAGTCTTAACAATAGTTTTTTACATGAAAGAAATGGAAACATCAAGTATTTGTCCTCGATCTACGAGGACATACCACTTAGTCTTGGAGAATCTCAAATCCAAACTTCAACTAGAGAGAAAACAACTCACTAGCTGGAACCTACACTTGTAGTAAAACATGAAGAAGAATGGGTTAGCACAATTAAGTACTAAATATGATAGCCATGCAAAAACCATGTTTAAAACGGACATTTTATTTGAAAGTCATGCTTTTATGCCATTTTGATAAAACTTCATGAACATAAGTAAAAGAGACATAATATTCAAACATAACCAACATACAAGTCATTTCTTCACATTAGCACATAATCAACCATATAAACCATAATCTTTACTTTATGTCTTCACCTCAAGTAACCCTCAAGCTATACTCTGTGCAATGTATGGATAGCATCCCATACCACCATCCAGACTAAAGTACCACCTTAAGGTCACCAAAAGTGAACTTACCATTCAACCTTTCCATCTTTACACAATACTCATACATAAAAGACATAAACATTTCATAAGTCATATCATCACATAAGGACTATCACCTAGGACAACTCTAAGTCATACTTGTGCAATGTGCAAGTAGCATCCCATACTACTACTCACACTAAGTACTCCTTTGAAGTCACCATAGGCAAGGCACATTCATACTCATTAATTCATAACAAGAAAGTAACTCATAATACAATCCAAGTATAGCAAACATCATCTCATTTAAGTATATATAAGAGTTAACATTCTTCATTAGCTTCATTTAGGACACATTCATACATTAGCCATTAAGACTTAGAGAACTCACTATGACCCTCTCANCATCTCATTTAAGCATATATAAGAGTTAACATTCTTCATTAGCTTCATTTAGGACACATTCATACATTAGCCATTAAGACTTAGAGAACTCACTATGACCCTCTCAAAGTCTACTCGTGCAATGCATGGATACCATCCCATACTACCACCCACACTTCATAGACATCATCAGGAAACCATAATGCATATCTCATATGATGGGAATAGGCATTAACTGACATAGACCATGAGAGCTAAATCATGGAATTCGGTGTCATATAGCCCCATACCGTAAAAAGATGGTCTACTTGCCTAAGGTAGGACCGGTAACATTTTAGCTTGGATGGAATCCACTAGCTAATATCCTATGTGGGCACATAGTTATGGGATAAGAAAGATGTTCATTGAAATCCGGCCTAACGTAGGGAGAACTTATATCTTACCATATCCACTCGGTGCTTAGCCTTCATTCCCATAGAGTAGTTCATTTTCATTAACATTATTGTACTTAAGAGGGCCACCAACATTAGACCTACTGACCCAAAGTACATTACACAAGAAAGGGACACCACCATTAGGTCTACCGATTCGAGGTACATTAAGGATAGCTCATTGACTTTCCAAGAAGGGTGCCATAAACATAGGGTCAACCGATACAAGGTCATCATTTCACACATGAAAGGGACACCAAAATTAGGTCTGCCGCTTCAACGTTTTAACATCACATTAGTTCCTAGACTCATCATGAAGGGCCACCAACATTAGGTCTACCGATCCAAGGTTTAGCCTAGAATACTTCATTATTCATTCATTCATTAATTCATTCATGAAAGGCTGCCAATTTAAGACATTAAGTCAAGATACATTCACTATATAAGAATAGGATACACAAGCCTACTAATTCAATATATCACAATCACATTACTTCCATTTATACAAGAAAATGATGCCTAAGCCTACCAATTCAACATATACAATAAATAAGAGAAAACCCTTCACATTAAATCATCATCATTCATGAGTGTTAATTGAGAATATGCTTTCACTCATAACACTATTACATTCTAAACATGATCATCATATTATCATTGAATTCACATACACATCCTTTACATTATAATCATACCTTAACCTATACCTTGCCTTTCAAGGCCATGGATCACCTTAACCCACACACCTTAGATAAATAAAATTAGGCAAGAGTAATAACATAATTTCAACATTCTATATCCTTATAAACATATCAATTCACATACTTCATAATCAATCAAATCCTAATCACAAATCACAACTTAAGAATTTCGGGGAAAATATGGGTTCAAGGAATAAATCATGTTAATTCATCTTTAAATCCACAACTCATTCATAATTCAATGCAATAAAGCCTTTGAAAATAGTTTGGAATCGAACCCATGCATAGATTGAAAACTAGGGTTTTGGGGAAAACATTGGGGGACTTGAAATCAACTTTGAAACAGGTTCCTTGAAAGAAACTAAGTCAAGGATGAAGACCACCATACCTTTTATTCAAGAATACCACGAAAATCCCTTGAACAAACTTGAAGATTTGACCTTGAGAGCTTGAATCCTTTACTTCCAATGGAGGTTTCTAGAGAGAGAACTTTTGAGAAGAGAGGTGGGTTTGTATTTGGGTTTTGAACTAATCAATTGGAAAATAGAGTTTAATTGTGTTAATACTCTTAAAATACCATAATTAACCCAAAATAACCGTCCCTGAACTTAATAGATCATAAAATAAATTTACCAAAACACTCTTGCCTTAGCCGAACCCAAGACAACTTTTACAGTGATGGACCGCAGACCCAATCCACGGATAGTGGATGGGTCCACAGACCATCCTGGCTGTCCGTGGTTCATGGCTAGGGCTTGTTCTTGAAGGCCTTGACCTACAGATCAAGACCACAAGGCGTGGATAGACCTACGTCCCGTAGGTCCCATCCGTAGTTCACCAAGTTGGGCTAGTTAAGGCAGTTTTGGGGAGGTTTGGGGGTTAGGCTTTAGGGTCCTCCTCAAGGACCCCTAGGGTGGTCATTGGGGAGTCGTGCCTTGACGTTTAACCCGTAAACCCCTCAACCATAGCTCGGGATAACATCTTACACCCTCAAACCTCAAATCAACTCAAAGACACATTAGTTAGGCTCTAGTTTTACTTATTCATTTTAGGGGTCGTTACAGTGGTGTTGGTTGCGAATCTTTAGCTAAGATGAATTTTGTTCTTGTTAGTCATAGTTGAACTTACTTAATTTTAGTTTTGTTTTGCTTGTTAGCGTTGTGAAACAGGAAGTATGAGTGTGAACGGAAGAGCAATGGTACCCAAGTAGGCCACCAAGATGACATTGGAAACTTCAACGATGTCAACGAGCCTAATGCTAATGAACCCCATCTTATGGGTGGAATTGGTCCCATTCTTTTACCTCTGGCCGAAGGAAATGTGGTGTTCCATATTACAAGTACTATGTTACAACTCTTGCAATTAAAGGGGTTGTTCGGTGGTTTGGCTCATAAGGATCCCCATGAGCATATTAGAAACTTCGTGGATGTTTGTGAACCATTCTCCTTCAAGAACATGTCCCAAGAGTCGGTCCGATTGAGGTTGTTCCCATTCTCTTTGATGGGAGAAATATGTAAGTGGCTGGATGAATTTCCACGTGAATCAATCACTTCGTGGGAGGAGCTGGTCACCGTATTTTAAGTGCAATTTTTCCCTTTTTCAAAGATGATGACTCTTTGGGATAACAATCAGAGCTTTAAGTGGTTGGAGGGTGAGCCAATTCATGAGACTTGGCTGCCATTCAAGAAGTTGGTGCTCCAATGCCCAACTCATGGCTTGCTTGGCAACGTGTTACTGCAGTATTTTTACCGGAGCCTTGACTCGATAAACAAGGGTGTTGCTGACCAACTTTCTCCTGGAGATTTGAAGCAGCAACCTTATGTGATAGCGACTCAGCTCTTGGATGGCATGACCACAATCAACCGGGCATGGTACTCCCGTGAAGACCAAGTCTCTCCTTTCACATTCAAGTTGACCAAGGTGCAGATGGAGAAAGATCAAGAGAGGGACCAAAACATGGCCAATATCATGACACAACTTGACAATTTGTTTAAAAATGTCATGGGAGCTGGTGCTCGAAGCGTCAATATTGTGGGTGTTGGGTGTGTGAATCCCGAAGAAGCCAAGTTCGAAGCATTGTATAATGAAGAGGTGAATTTCCTAGCTAACCAAGGTGGTGGTTATCGTTTAAACTACCCGAGGCAGGATGGTAACCAAGGTTGGAACATGAATGAAGGTTGGAAAGATTGTGATAGAGAGTGGAGGGATCGAAATCCCAATTGGAAGGATGGGGAGAAGGATAGGTATGTGCCTCCCCACGAGCGTCAAAAGCCAAAGGATTCGAAAGGTGGCCGGTCTGAGGATATGCTTTCTCGTACCCTCAACAAAGTTGAGGGGTCAGACAAGATTTTGAAAGAAATGAAAGAAGATGTGTCGACCCTTAGCTAGACTGTTACCTCCCATTTCATCTCGATCAAGCAGTTAGAGATCCAAATGGGTCATATATCATCTTATCTCAATCCGAGACAGCAAGGGGGTTTACCTAGTGATACTATGGCCAACCCCCATAAGAGGTCTGAGTGTGGACTTGCATCGTGCCGAGACGTTAACTAAGGCACTGCTTGGGAGGCAACCCAAGTTTTAATTTCTTTCTTTTTAAGTTTGAAATAATAGTGTGTTGAGTGTGCAGGTCAAAGTATGGAAGGTGTTTGAAAAGTGTAGGTTGACGAGCTAAAAGTCCAGTTGGTGACTTGTCGAAGAGGTCGGCGAGCCCAACTTAAACCACCGCTGGACTCAAGACATTTTAAAATTGTAGTCTGTAAAACATTGCGAGCCCAGGAGCATATTAGCGAATCGCCGACCAGGTCGTTGAATACGACTTTGTCCACCATTTGGACCCCCACAATAACTGGAGGTCCTGTAAAACTCGGCGAGGTAAGTGCCCACTTGGTGTGTCATCGAGTGGGTCGGTGAGCAATACTAATGTCGTTGAATGGGCGAGAACTGGATGGTTTTTAAAGGCCAAAGGGTTAAACTTTCAAACTCTTTCACTTTCCCTCACTTTTGAACTTCCCAGACTCACACCCGCATAATATTTTCTATATTTCTTGCACTTTTATCATATTTTAGTTGTCAAATTTGTGTTCGAAGTTGGATTTATTTGTTTCCTAGCGTTTAAACTTGTTTAATTGGCATCTAAGGTTGGTTTTTCGAACCCCGAATCCTAATTTAGCAATTTTGACTCTTTTGCAAATGATTTTCATCGTAATGATGTGTGATGGGCCCCTTCTCTAATCGTAATTGCATATGTGTGTGCCTATTTTAATTTGAACATTTTACCCGTATTGGCTTTATTATTGAATTCCCAAGTTTTTTGTGCTTAAAATTGATTAAAATTGTGAGGTTGTGCTTGCATGTTGTTGGGCTTATTTGGGTGAAGTCTAAGTAACCCACATTTGTGCCAAATGATGCGATTTGCCCAATGATAGAGCGGTTGACGTTATTCCTAAGGGCAAAAGTCGTCAAATGGCTAAATTTGGCCAAATCGGGAGAAGTCTGAGTATTCCAGGGGTATGGGTTTAATGGGTCTTAGCTTAACAACAACAGTGCATGTTTTGATTTTGTTTTTGGGGGCTGCGGGGTTGAATTTGGGAAGTTGGGTTGAAAGTAGGCACGTTAGGTCATTTGGCGAGCTGGGTTGAGCTCGCCGAACCACTCGGCGGTTCGTCGAAGATCCCCTCATCTCCTTTAATTTCATGCTTTATCTTGAAAAAGGTTCTGTATATTTCGGCGAGAAGCCTGAGTTCGCTGAAGGTCTTCCTTCATCGCCCTTTGTCTACACCCCTAATCCTTAAGTGCACTTTAACCTTCGGCAAACTGATCTTTGCTCGCTGAATGCTATCGGCCATTTGCCGAAAGGCCCTTCCTATCGCCGACATGCTATTTTTCTGAGAAATGTTTGAGCCAATCTTTTCGGTGAGCCCGACTTGGCTCGCCAAAGTGATTTGGCGACTCGCCGACTGGTTCGGCAAGTCTGTTTGCAACTACTTTTATGTGCTTTTGCTTGAACTGTTTCTAACTCTTTTTGATGTTTTTGCAGACATGGCTAGAAAGGTTACTGGCAGGGACATGCCACCCCGTAAGAAGGCCAAAGGGATAAAAATCAACGAGGATGCAGCTGCATCCAAGGCTAAGGCCACCAAACTTCCCACAACTGGTGGGAAAGGAAAGGGAAAAGGGAAAGCACATATGTCACTGGAGGGCAGCTCCGACAGTGACAGTATCTACGTTACTCACTTCGCCGCTTCTGAGAGTGGGGGTGAGCACCAGGAGCATCAGGCTGCCACTTATGAGCCGAGGATGAGCTAGGTGCAGCACAGAGGGCAGAGCTATGTTCCAAGAAGCTAAATGATCCGTCTAGGATCAAGACATGTCAACTCCCTACTCCTTCCCTTGCTCTAGCACAAGTTGTGGTCCTAGCACCACCAGTACAGGGTCCTCCTCCCAAGTCTATAAACAGACTAAAGATCACGGGGCTGAGGACCATTATCCAAGAAAAGAGGTTGTCCACTGATAGGGTTATTGATAAGTACTCGGAGATAAAGAATTGCCTAAAGTCACACAAGTTCCAGTTGTTCACTCGACCTCGAGGTCCTTACATTCCCAATTGGGTTCGGGAGTTCTACACTACTTACGGAGCACTGGTACCACAAGGGAAGAAGCTAGCAGCAAAAATCATGTCGATTGACTTGACTACGTGGTTGTTAGGGGAAAGAAGGTGCAGTGTGATTTTGTTGCCATTAATGCCGTCTTAGAATGCACTACGAGACTTGAGGACGATTGTCAATACAAGATCAGGACAAAGACGCTGGAGAACATGAAGAAGTGGTTGGCTCCGTTGATATCAGATGGCACTCCCAAGTGGTTAGAGGTCGGAGCAGCTATTGAAAATGACCTAAATGTGGCAGCAAGGTATTGGTTTGTTTTCATCAGTAGGATGATCATGCCCTTTCAAAACGAGTCTATTCTCCACCACGCCAAAGTAGCCTGCCTAGGTTGCATCGTTGCGGGGACAAGGCTGAACTTAGGGATGATCATTGTAAAGGAGATGCTCATACAGGCCAAGCAGCGCCAAACTTCCCTCTCATTTTTGGTGTTGATCATTGAGTTGTGCAGACGGGCTCGGCCTAGAGATGAGAAGAAGGATATGGAAGTGATTCCCACATCTTCTACCGATATCCGGAGGATTGAGGCGAAGTACTTGAAAGATGAGGCGAAGAAGAAGAAGGCAGCCCCTGTGGACTCTTCTCCGGTGGTGGATACAGATGCATTACCTGCAGAGGGACATTTGCCTACTTCGGCCCCTGGGCCTTCAGGTACTTCTAGTGCTGATCCTTCTGATACTCCTAGTCCTTCTGTTGCTCCATTGCCCCTTAGACCTAAATCTGCCACTGATGTTGTTTCACGGGCCTCGCTCACTCAGGCTGCATTACTACGAATGGGGCTGTTAGCCCATTCTGCTGATCGTCATGCAGCCAAACTTGAGACCTCATTTTCAGGCATGATTCAGACAACTCTCGTTGATGTTGTGACACCATTAAGTGCTACCATTGATGCCCTTATGGCTAGGATATTGGTTTGTGAGTGTGGCCAAGGGGCCACCAAGGAGGTCGTGGCTCTAATGGCCACTTTTGCTGCGCTGAGGAAAGATGTGGACCAGCTGAAGTCCACCGACATGTCCATGATCTTCGGGGCGGTGGAAATCCCAGATGTGCCAGTTGAGCCTGACATGCCTCCGGCTACCACCGGAGATGATATTCGAGGAGATGAGGCAGTTGATCCTGAGTCTGAGGCAAAGACAGATGATGAGATGCTTGGGGGTTGTTGAGGAGGCATCTTACGATGGCCTTACGGAGACTAAGGAGGCCATGGTAGATGCAGTTGGTAGGCTTCTTTGGCAGATACACCCATGGCAGACCCTAGTAGAGCTGGTACTATTGATGTGATCCCGGGCACAAATGCGCAAGTTCAGAGTGATACTCCGGGCATTGATGCCCCGACAGATGGAGCGACTGTGTAAATAGGACCCCTTTTTACCTCCCTCTATGTCTTATATTTTTATTGACTTTTGGATATTTTGGTTACATTTGAGGAAAAAAATATCTTTTGTGTTGTAGTGGGGTGAGGCCCATCTTTTGTGACTATTGAATTTTGTCTATATATTTGGGTTTTTGAGCTATTTATTGTGTTGATACTGCATTTTGTGGATGATTGAGCTTGTGGCTCCTTGTTTTTAATTGTAAATGATTTTTGGACCTTTCTGAAAAATTGTATGCCACCTCTTGTTTGTGTTTGAATATGGCTGTTCTCTTGCAAATTTGAGTATCGGTCTTGATCAATACTGATGGCTTGAATAGTGCTCATAATGAAGTTGCATAGGCAATATATGAACTTTTTACATCTCGTTGTGACTAGCCAATAATCAAATTGAGTCTCTTATGATGAACATTGCTCTCTAGCGAAAGTGTGGAGTCTTATTTGATATTGGTGTCAATGTCTTGTGTGTGATGAGCTTACTGTAAGCCATGTGTGATGACACCTAGAATTTGCCTCGTTGGTCCGGTTGACTAAGTGATGCAATCTCTTGAAATGATCTTAGTCAACTTTGAAGAGTGTAAAACAATTCGACATTATACCTCTTTTTTGGCCAACCTTGTGAGTGTGAGATCCTTGCTTGAACACCCTTGAGCCTTAACCCTTTCCTTGGAAGAAACTTGATGGAATTGTGACCTTTCTTTATCCATTACCCATAATCCTCATGATTTGTCGTTTGCTTGAATAGCCAACTTAGGCCAAAAGCCTAAGTTGGGGATGTGGTGAAAAGAGAAGGTAAATCAATAAATGCAAAGAAGTCCCCTTTGACCCATGATTTTGAGAAAGATGGAACCCCTCCATACAAAAAAAAAAAGAATGAAAATGTTGTGAAATAAAGTTGTGAAAATGCAAAAAGAAATGGGGTGTCCAACAGTCCATGGAAAGTAAATAATAGGGTGACTTGTGAGCATGAGTGAAAAATGATGAAGAAAAGGGAAGAAATAAGTGTTCATATCACATTTCATGAGGATTACAGCCATTGAGCCTAAATGACCATACATTTTCACTCAGCCCCGTTACAAGCCTTGAAAAGACCTTTTTGATCTTGAGTGAGCTGAAACAATTGTTGGTTGGAAAATAAGGGTAAACCTATGGGTGAAATCATGCATTGTGTTCATCTTTATGAGTGTGACGGTTGCATTTGATTTCGGAGCTAAAAGATATTGAACCTTTGTGTGTGAATATGGAATCATTCTTTGTGTGAGGGCATATGAGTACCTTTGTTGGGCTTGAACTTGCATTTGAAACAAGTATTGTGAACTTGAGAATCTTTGATAATGGTGAGTCACAACTTGAATCTTTGAGTGCACAATTGATCCTTGCATGAGTAAGTTGAGTTTTTTTGTGTGCATTCATGATTAAGTCTTATGTAGCACTGTTTGAGACATCCTTTTTGAACTACTGAACTTGAGTTTTACTTGAGGACAAGCAAAAGTTTAAGTTGGGAGTGTTGATGAGTCCACGATTTGGACTCATTTAAGGCTTTATTTAGACAGATTTAGTGTCCTCAAATGCTTATTTTGTGTTAATAACTTATGTAAAATCCTTGTTTTCCAGGTATTTGGATTGAGGAACAAAGCATGGACACTAATGGGCAAAAAAGAACAAGGCAGCTGAAAGAACGAAGAAACGAAGGCATGTTGATCCCCCTAATCCGTTGGGCGAGTCACCGAATGACTATTACCTCGCCTAAAGTTCCAGTGTGCCAAGCCCTGAAGGAGAAAATCAAGTCGGTGAGTCGCCTAACGGTTCCACAATGCAGTGTTGGATCGCCCAAAGTTACAGAACTTGAGGATGTTGAAGGCCAAAGCAAAAAGGCGATGGAATTGACCAAAGGGCGGATCACCGAGTTGATCAACAATCTCGACCTACTGCGTCAAATAGTCTTTCGTAGCATATTTTTGGTGACTATATATACATTTTTGAATTCTTAGTTTAGTATCAATTTTCATAATATAGAATTTTTGAGTTAGAACTCTGAGTTTTGGAGACAAAATTTTCCTTAGCTTTAAAGAATTGTAGTTTTCCATTTTTGAGAAATTGGAAGTGGGTCTTTAAGATTCTTCAATTTTGACCTTTGTAAAGATGAAATTAATCTTACCCAGTTGATAGAAACACAATTTGGTAATGATTTCTATCTTTTTATGATTCTAGCTAAACCCCAATTCTTGGGATGTGATTCTGTGATTATCGGTTGATTTAGTTTATGGGTATTGCTAATTGATACTTTAAATGTTTTTTAAAAGTGATTTCAGTCAGTATAATTTAAAGGGTTGTAGTTGTGAATGCAACTATACCTTCCTGTTTTTGGCTTGCTCGAGAGAGAGATTTTAAAACCAAGATTACTAAATTGATGGTCTATGGGTATTGGGTTTTCATGGGTTCAGCTCGAGAGAGTGAATGCTAAATCATTTTCCACACATTCAGCTCGAGAGAGTGAATGGACTAAAGCGTAGGTTGTTCTTATTTGTTGCTTGTTAGTGTTCGAGAGAAATCAACTTGATTCAGGATAAATTGTTCGAGAGAAAGTTTATCCCCACTTAAGTTTACCTTATTCAATGATTTATAGCTATTTACTATTAGTTGCAATCACCCATTTGTCTACCTTAGCCTATAATCCAATCACATCCCAAGAACCTGTCTCATTACTTGTTAATTCGTGTTATTTGTTGTTGTTGTAGCTGATAATTAAAACCTAACCCTGTTATTTGACACTTGTGTCACTCCTAATTTGAATTATATTTTTCTTCTTAAATATCTATTCCTATGGTTGACTTTAACATATTCGTACTTTGCTCTTGATTCTCAAACACGTACCACTCCCTGTGGGATTCGACCCCAACTTATTTAGTTGGCTTATATTATTGACTAACAATCGTTGACACTTATTATTGGATGAAAAGTCCTGATAAGTGAAATCAATACCTTTAAACCATCGAGCTTTGGTGTATACGTAGACAACATACGTCACACAATAAAACCTTGATCTGTTTTTGGTTCTCATTATTTTGTTCGTTTCAGCCATGAACACATCTTGGTTTATAAGTGCTTAGAGAACTGACCTTACCAGATTCTCCTTGAAGCGACTTACACTTCACACTAACATAGGTTATTTATAAATGTGTTATCTCGTAGATACACTATTTGATATGCCCTGTATCAAACTTAGAAACCATTAAAAAGTCCTAATGCTTTTATTTTGTTTACTGAACATTGTCTCATCATGAGAATGGACGATAAAATAATTTTTGACAATTTTGAATTGTCATCTATGATTTTGTTTGATCTCCTTGAACCTAGATCTTGGGATCTCTAGTCTAATAGGTAGAGTTACTGCCAAGATGACTTGCCTCAGCCATAGTCACATTCCCGTCGGTGATCTCTCTACTCCCTCTGTAGTTAGGCCTTTTGTAAGTAGGTCTGACATATTATCCTTTGACTTTACATAGTCAGTTGTTATAATTCCACTAGAGAGTAGTTGTCTAATAGAGTTGTGTCTCCGTCGTATGTGACAAAACTTGCCTTTATACATAACATTTCCAGATTTTCCTATTGCAGCTTGACTATCATAATGTATGCATATATGGGCCATTGGTTTGGGCCAAAACGGAATATCTTCTAAGAAATTTCGGAGCTATTCAACTTCTTCACCTACTTTGTCTAAGGTTATGAATTCAGACTCCATTGTAGAGCGAGCTATACATGTTTGTTTGGATGATTTCCAAGATATTTCTCCTCCACCAATAGTGAAAACATATCCACACGTGGATTTAGTTTCAGTTGACCCAGTAATCCAATTTGCATCATTATATTCTTCAACAACTGCTGGATATTTGTTGTAATGCAAAGCATAGTTTTGAGTGTCATCTAAGTACCAAAAACCTTATTCATTGCCATCCGATGATTTTAATTGGGATTACTTATGTATTGACTCAGTTTACTTATAGAGCAGGCTATGTTTGGTCGTGTGAAGTTCATAAAGTACATCAAACTTCCCAATACTCTGATTTTGACCTTTATTCTTAGCAAGATCAAGGCTCACATCAATTTGTGTCTTTGCCCTTTTGAAATTCAAGTACTTGAACTTTTCGGATACCTTTTGAATATAATGAGATTGAAACAATGCTAGAGCGTGAGAAGTTTTATGAATCTTAATTCCCAATATCAAATCAAAAACTTTTGGATTTTTCATATAAAACTTACTAGAAAGCATACGCTTAGTAGCTTTTACGTTAGCAATGTCGTTGCTCATTATCAGCATGTCATCCACACATAGGCATACAATGACCTCTTGATTTGGAAAATCTTTAATGTAAACACATTTATCACATTCATTGATCTTAAATCCATTTTCCAACACGGTTTTTATCAAACTTGGCATGTCATTGTTTCCGTGCTTGTTTTAGTCCATCGAGTGACTTAACAAGTTTGCACACTTTCTTTTCTTTACCAGGAACTACGAAGCCATCGAGCAGTTCCATGTAAATTTCTTCCTCCAAGTCTCCATTGATGAAGGTGGTTTTCACATCCATTTGATGGATTTTAAGATCGTATACTGCAGCTAGGGCAATTAACATCCCAATTGATGTAATCCTAGTCACTAGCGAGTATGTGTCAAAATAATTAAGACTTTTTTTCTATATATAGCCTTTGACGACAAGTCTTTCTTTGTATTTGTCAATAGTTCCATCATCTTTCATTTTCCTTTCGAAAAACCATTTCGAACCCAAAGGTTTGTTTCCTGGAGGTAGATCAACCAACTTTCAAGTATGGTTTCTTGAGATTGAGTCAATCTCACTAGTAATAGCCTCTTTCCAAAAGGTTGAGTCCGTAGACAACATAGCTTTGTTGAATGTTTGAAGCTCAGTTTCATGAAGGAATATTACAAAATTAGACCCAACTGAAATAGATGTCTTTTGACGTTTAGTATGCCTTGGACTCTCTTCATTAGGCACATTCTCTTTTGGTTCTTTTCGAGGTCGTTTACACCCGTTACAAGATAACTCATGTCTAGTTTTATACGGATAGATATGTTCAAAGAATTCAACATTATCTGATTTCATTACCGCATTGTCATGAATATTTGGATGTTTGGACTTATGAACCAAAAATTGACATGTTTTACTATTTGTGGCATATACCTTGAATACATAGTCCACAGTCTTAGGTCCTATTTTTACCCTCCTAAGTATAGGAACTTTGACTTTGGCAAGACACCCCCACATTTTGAAATATTTCAAGTTGGGTTTTCTACCTTTTCATTTTTCATATGGAATAACATGTATCTTGTTGTGAGGAACTCTATTAAGTATTCGATTTGCTGTAAGGATAGCTTCCCCTCACAAGTTTTATGGTAAACCTAAACTTATAAGTAAAACATTCATCATTTCCTTTAAAGTTTGGTTTTTCCTTTCCGTAATTCCATTAGATTGAGGAGAGTAAGGAGCAGTAGTTTGATGGATGATTCTATTTTCCAAACATATATTTGCAAACAAAGATTCATATTCTCCACCTATATCACTTCTAATCATTTTTATTTTTTTATCTAACTGATTTTGAACCTTCAGTTTTATATTGCCTAAATACATTTATTGCTTCATCCTTACCATTTAGCAAATAGACATAACAGTATCTAGTGCAATCATCAATAAAAGTTATGAAATATTTTTCCCCACCATGAGATGGTGTTGATTTCATATCACAAATGTCAATGTGAATCAGTCCTAAAAGGTATGAATTTCTTTCAATAGATTTATAAGAATGTTTAGCATACTTAGATTCAACACAAACTTGATATTTTGATTTATTGCATACAAAATTAGGCAAAATATTTAAGTTAATTAGTTTTCTCAAGGTTTTGTAATTGACTTGTCCCAAATGCTCATACCATAACCATTTTGACTAAAGCAAGTAAGAAGAAGTAGAATCTTTATTCATATCAACTACAATTACATTGTGAAGAGGCCCTCAGTGAGGTAACCTTTTCCTACATACATTTAATTCTTACTCACTATAACTCAATCAGAAATAAATACACACTTGAATCCATTCTTGGTCAGAACTGATATAGAAACTAAGTTCTTTCATAATTCCAGAACATACAAGACTCTGTTTAAAGTCACCACCTTGACCGAGGTCATCTTTAAGTAAATCTTGTCAATTTCTTCAACCTTTGCAGCAATGGAGTTTTCCATGAATAACTTCTCGTCTACTGGGGCTGGAGCATATGATGCAAATGAGTCTTTATTGGCATAAACATGATATGAGGCACCAGAATCTATCCACCATTCTGTTGGATTTCCAACCAAGTTACATTATTAAAGTATTGCATAGAGATTGCCCATCTCTTCTTTGGATTTAGCCAAATTTGGTTGATCCTTCTTCTTGTCCTTCTTAGGAACCTGACATTCAATAGCCTTATGACAACATTTTCCACAATTGAACTAGTTTCCCATGACTTCTTCTGAGGAGGATTGCTTTTCAGTCCGAAGTCAAAGCCGTGGCCGAGTGGCAACGAAGGCACGAGGGGACACCTTCTACTTAACCCTTTAAGAGCTAAAGGAAGTGTTTCCTAATATAAGGAAAAGCCTTTTCCTTTCTCCTACCTATATGGGAGAAATGACTTTTCATTTTCCCTCCAAATTGGTTCCCCAACATTTCCCAATTTCTCATTCATTCCTATTTCCCATTCACACCATCCTTAAACTCAATATCTATAAGTCAATACAAACTTTTTAATTACCATACATAAATTTTGAATTCTAATAAATTCAAGTGATAACCAGTCACAATTTCAATTATTCATATCATAAGTTCGCACAAGGTATCCATTTTTAGCTAGTGATGGATTAAAAATTACTCCCTCAATTTCAAATTAATTGAATTGTTGAGGTGTTTCACACCCTTTAAGAAAAGAAGATTAAGACATAAATTAGGATTAACGTTCCATTTTTACCCTTATTAATTATTATCAATATTATGATTAAAATAACTAAATATTAACTAATAACTAATTTCAATACTAACTAATGAAGAGTAAAATTGGAAAAACATTCTAAAAGTAGTCTTGCAAATTAAACAATTAAGTTAATTTGAAAAATGAAAAATGTCTCACCAATTCAATTAATATGAAATGGAGGGAGTAATTTTTTATAGCCTTTTTTATTTCTAATTTTTGAGAATTTAACATATTCCTCTATTCTTTAAACTCTCAATATCAAAACAATAGTCATAAAATTTACAAATCAAATCTATAAATTAAGTTATGAAATTTACGTTACTCTTTTACTTCTCTTTTGAGCTATTTATCAATGGTTTGAACCTCTCTCTTTTTTTCCTCCACTCCTTCACTGGAATATGAGGTCGGGGGCTTAATACATTTTTTTGATTTTGTTACTTAAATATATTCTTTTAGATTTTTTATTATTATTATTTGATTCATTTTTATTATAGTCTATAGCATATATTTATTTTTAAAAGCTAAAATTAGTTCATTGCTTCTCTTATCTTTCTTATTCTCCATCCAACCTCATTGTAGATGACTTCTCCGACGCATCTCCAATATATGATCATCCTCTGCAAAATTCAATTTTGCATCAAAAATGTCACTATCCCGCCCAACTGTGAGTATCACCCACACTAAAAATTTGGATGAGAGAACAAGCTACCAACCAACTGGTAATTAACTCCACAACTAAAATAATAGTTTAAGCAAAAGAAATCAAGATTCATAATTAAAAATTAAGGTATGAAAACACTTGTGAAAATATCCCCTTAATCAAAAAATCATGTACCAAAACTCTACATAGTCTAGAATAAGGGGATGTAACCCCCAAAACAAGAAAAACAAATCCAAAGTTTAAGTTCGAATAGATGATGAATCAGTGGCAGCTCAGTGGAAGCAGCTCACCTTGGATTTAGATGATATGGAAATCACAATTGAGGTTGCAAAGCAGCCACCTAAATAAGTCTTATACTCAACAAAGAAAGTGCAAGTACAATAGCAATAGACAGACCATAGTGTATTGATAGGATTATCGTCCAGCTCCAAAGATATAAATGTAACCACATAACTAAACATAGTAAGAACTAGCACATAGTCAACCAAGTAAGCAGTACAACAAGACTCTCAGTCACCAATCTTGACTTAAACTTTAGATGAACCATGTTCCATATGATCACAAACAAGTCTGGTTCACTCAAGGAACCAACATATAAGAGAATAGTCAAACATGTTTCAGGGGTGGCACCTGAACCAACCAACATTATTCCATACCAAGTATAGTACCCGAGCCAATCAATAATATCTTGTATAAGGTGTGGTACCCGAGCCAACCGAAAGATATCTCATATCAAGTATGGTACTCGAGCCAACTGATAATATGTACTAAACATGGTATCCGATCCAATCAAGATATATCATGTACCAAGTGTAGTACCCTAGCTAACTGATAGTCATACAAACACAATCACAATCACACTGGTAAATACAAGTAAACAAACACCTTCATTGCATGAAAATGAGATTCTCAACATATCATTATTTCACATTCAACTCTTATATTTTCTCCAACATGCATTGTACAGGTTCCACTGTAGAGACAATTATCATGCATACATAACATAACTTGGACAAAACAACAATCATTACCTACCTCGAATCAAGCCTTGAGAGATTTATTGAACCAGATCCTTCCCCTTGTTATGAATCCTGGCATGTTCTTGGTCTGCAAGTAACAATATCTAATAAAATTAACCTATCATGGCCTAATTATACAAGGTTATAAGTAAATCCCAACTTCAGGCCAGTTTCATGATTGTTGCACTCAAACCATGGTTTTTTTACCATTAACTCAAGTCAATTCCTCCCCTAAAGTCACCCACCAAGGATCTAAGGCCTAAGAATCAAAAACTAGAGTAGGAGTGTGAATTACTTACCTTTACAAATGAAATTGGTGGTAATTTGGAGAAGAACGCCCAAGGTCACCCTTTATATTCCCAAAATCTCTTGGACAATAATAGGTGGTTTTTAGGGGTATTTTCTGCATTTACTGTTACTAACCCCATTATAGTGGGTCCAACCCACTATAATGGTGTCCCATCGCGGGATAACTTGCTATAACAGGAATTAATCTCCCTCGCTATAGCGGCTGACACGAGATAGAAACTCAGAAATCTCCTAAAAAAATCCCTTTAATTGGCGTCACCTTCAGTGGAACTTGTTCACCAACCTGAAATATCATATGGCTTACCTTACCATATGCATACTCCTTTTGTGTACTCTAGGTGGTCAATATCTTGGTCTAGATACCTCTCACCTTTGTTTGATCCTCTCTTACCAAGTCAACTCCCAAAGGCTTCGCATCACTTGCCTCGAACCACCCTATAGGCGATCTACATCCCCTTCTATAAAGTGCCTCAAATGGTGTCATATCTATACTAGAGTGATAAATGTTGTTGTAAGAGAATTCACATAATGGTAATAATTGATTTCAATGGCCTTCAAAGTCAATCACGCATACTCTTAACATGTCTTCCAACACCAAAGTCATCCTCTCTGACTGACCATTTGTTTGAGGGTGGAAGGTTGTGTTGAAAGTAAGTTTGGTGCCTAACTTTTCATGTAGTTTTCCACGGAACTTAAAAGTAAACTCAGTGCTTCTATCTGAAATAATTAAAAAAGGGAACACCGTGGAATCTTACTATCTCCTTGACATTAATCTTAGTGAACTACTGAGAGTAGTAATCTACTCTAACCAGAATGAAATGGGATGATTTAGTCAACCTTTCAATAATGATCCAGATTGTGTCATACTTCCCCAAGATCATAAAGGAGTCTTACCACGAATTACATGGAAATAATTTCTCGCTTCGACTCACGAATGGACATTCTCTAAAGAAATCTTGCAGACCTTTGGTGCTCATACTTTACTTGTTGGCAATTATAACACTTAGAAACATATTTCACTATGCCCATCTTCATCCTTGGCCATCAATAAAGTTTCCTCAAGACCCGCTACATTTTGGTTACACCTAGATGAATTAAATACTGCGAACCCTGACACTCTATCAACACCTTCTGAATCTCTCCACACTCAAAACAATATAGAGATGATCAGATTACAGAAGAACGACTATCACGGCCTGAAGCACATGACTGAGACCCATCTTGACTCTGACTTGAGCTGGCATCACTCCTTCTATGCAGTCACTTTTTGAAGCCTGAAGTGATGCCTGAAAAGGTCAGTGGGACTGACCCTACTGAAATCGCTGACTGGGCCTATCATAGGAGTCCATCTACCTAGAATAGGACAACTATAGTTGTCCACATACCAAGTTTTCTTGTCTCTTCCCCTATGGGCCTCACAACGAAGCCTCTCAATAGTACGAGCATGGTCAACTACATCAAGAAATAAGTGGCTTGCGGAGACCATAGCCTAGTGATACGCTCAAATTACACCTCCCTAAAGAAGTATAAGCGATCGTTATCAAGTAAAGAACCCAACTTGTAGGTTGGGGTCGATCCCACGAGGAAAATGGTTTAGACTTTTCTTTAACCAACAATTATATTCAATTAGCCAAAGTACTTCCAGAAACAAGAAATAAAAAGAGGGGATTTGTGAAACAAACTGTAAGAATTCAGTAAGCAATCAATAAACAAAAGTCAATTTCAATTGTTATCAAGATGAGAAAATTAACTAGGGTAGACGTGTTCCCCACAAGCTCATAACGCAGTAATCCTAGTAATCGCAATCCTTTCCTAGTGTGTTACATGCAAAGTGATAAGTTAGGTATCTCTAAATCCTTGATCCGGCATCTAGAAAATTTCACCCTGCACCTTGATCCGGCTGCGTGTGTATAAATTACTAACCCTTACCTTTACTTCATATTAGACATCATAATCGATGTTTGGCTTAGTTATTACTTCGCACCAATCGACACTAGCCTATTAGATAGTATCACACTAAATCTATGTTGATAATTCTTTTCTTGTTGATTACCTCCTTGATCCGGCAACTAGCAACAAGGTGAGTTCTAACGCGTGCACTCGTTAAAAAGACTTTTAAACGAAAGAATGATCAATGCATGCAAAACACTATTCAAGAATTATTTATTTACTAGTCGTACTTTGTTAATCGCTCATGGTTCCCACAACCCTAGCTGTGGATTTAGTTACCTATATTAGCAAGAACACAATTCATAATATTAGATGAATAAATCATGAACTTACGTAGCGAGAATAATAAACCCAGAATTTCAACTTGAATTTCAAAGCCAAAATCTTCAAAACGAATGCAGGAAATCAATAATTGCTAGGGTTGCAACTTAATCTCCAAAATCACAAGGTAAAAATAGAATAATAATGTCTAACCCCCAAAAATGAGGTTTACATGCCCTATTTATAGAAAACAAATCCTAAATTAAAAGGGAAACAAATTAAGGAAAGTTTGTTCAGGTACGCATCTTCAATCCACGAGACTGACTTACGGACCGTCGATGGATCTACAGTCCATAATTCCCTTCCTTCAGCCAAGACTTAGAAAATATTTCTGCTTCCAAAAATCAGCTTCTCTGAAGCAAACGACGGACTAGCAGGACGAACCGTAGATCGATTTACGGTCCATCAATCCCCTCCGTAGCTCCATACTTAGAATCTTCAAAAATCAGGTACTGGAACCCTCGCAGTATCACTCTACGGATAAACAATATGGTCGTAGATCAATCTACGAACCGTCAATGGACACGTGGTTCCACACTTGGTCAGATTTCCCTGATTTGTCCTCAATACCATGCCTGCTGATCTATGGTCATCACCTACGGACCGTGAATGGACCTAAGGTTCGTAGATCACCTCCGTGAATGCCCTGTTTCTGCATTTCTTTCAGCTGACTCTATACTTCTGCGCCTGAACATCTTTCCTGCAAAACATGATAAAAACACATAAAAACCAATATAAAAAGGCCCTAGACACACACAACTTGTAAGTGAAATGTATTAGAAATACCATAAACTCACGGTATATCACCTAGGTCTCAATCTCCAATTGGAGTCTGAAACCACAGACATAGCTCAGAACTCTCTCATGTTCAGTAGATAGGTTTATAGTAGCGTGGCAGAATAACTCGAGGAACCTCACCTCATACTCATACATGTTCATAGAGTTGTGGTCGAACATGGAGAACTAATCTCGAGGGTGATCTCTAAACTGCGGGGGATGAACCTAGCCAATTGCCTCAAAAACCTTGGTCTAAGTGACCGGAAGAGACCCGATTGGTCAGGTAACTATAAAAGAACGCCACTACTGTCTGGCTGGACCATCTAGCTGATAAGCAGTGAAATCACTTCCTCTCAACTCCACTAGACCCAATGTATATAGTAGCTCACGGTAAGTAGTAAGAAACTCATGGTAATTCTCACCCAAATCCCTTAAAAACCTTAGAGGTAAAACTCTGAGAAATACTCTGAGCATCTTGTGTTCCTCTAGCGTCAAAGCTCCGGCCGCAATCACGGGTTGGGCACCCCTAGGTGGTACCTGAACTTGAGGTGCCTCTGATGCAGGCTGACACCGCAGTGCTGGTGCAGGTGAAACTGTGTCTGCAGCTGGGGCCTATTGCATTCCCCCCAAGCACAGTCAAAAGATACGTGATGGTTGTCTGAAGGTATGGAGCCATAGCTGGTCTGGGTGGCAGTTGGGTTGGTCCTAGCCTCATAGACTATATTTAAATTAGGTTTATTGAGGGTATGTTACTTGCTCTAGATCCCTCTCTCTCTCTAAGGTCGACCCCTACCTCAAGCCGTCACACGGCAGATACATGTCATCCTGTAAAAAGAGTGAAATAAGTGAGATTTTATGAAACCAATAACACACACACTGCACGAAAGTGATACAAAATAGAGAGATCCTAACGACACCCTGTAGCCTCTCAAAGATAGGATACAAACGTCTCCGCACTATTCTACAGGAGTCTACTAGGTATTAGCTCTGTAAGAGTGACACCGGTGAAATTAAGGCTATGATACAAACTTGTCATGACCTGATCCCTCGAGTCATGATAGCACCTACTATAATCCACTAGTAGGTAAGTCAATTTGTAACCCAAAATGACAAGTAATGAGTATAAGTGTAGAAATAAGTTGAAGCAATAATCTAAACAACAAACAAGATAAGAGCAGAAGCAAACCAAAACAATATACAATAAAATATCTCCCAGAACCTGGAAGTCACTGGTACAGAGTTGTTCTAACAAGAGTGTACAAGTCTCAAAATGGACCAAAATCAAAGTTTGTCTCAAAATACAAACGACTAGCTATACCATATAGAAGGAGACATGCAACTCCAAAACGACAAGTGCTTACCCTTGCCTCTGATCAAAAAATTGTCCCTGGCACTAACGATCACCGCAGGTAGCTGAAACAAAGACCTACATCACAAAACAGATGCAAAGTGTAGCATGAGTACCAAAAAAAGGTATTCAATAGGAATCATAGGCCAGCATAGAGAGAAGAGTAAAGAAAATATGAAAAGATAAAATCTAGACAAAAACAAAGGTCAGAACAGATTTTAAACAAAGCACATGAGCGTAGCAGAAGTACAACTAAGAATAACTAAACTAAACCTAAGTAAATCCCATAAGCCCACAAGGTACATTCGTCCGCAAGTTTAATTAAAACTCAAACGCCTCTTATAAACCCAACAGGTACACGGAATATCTAAACTACAAAAATGAAGTACAGAGAAACCAGATCCAAGAAGCATAGCCTCAAACCCTAACGGGTGTCCTCTAACCAGAGGTAATGACCTCAAACAATAAGCATCAGTCTTAAACCGAAAGTAACAGTCTCAAACGATGACCATTTGCCTCAAATCAGAAGTAACAGCCTCAAACTATGAGCATCAGCCTCAAATCAAAAGTAATGGCCTCGAACCATGATCATCACCCTTGAATAAGATGAAACATCCTTGAACGTTGAGCATCAACCTTATACCGGAAATAACCAATAATGGGGCAGCCCAACTAGCCTGTAAACACCTAGGGGAGTCAACCACCTAACTAGCAAAAGTAAACCTGAAGGGTGTCGACTTTAAAATGGATTTCATCACAATCAATCAACAGTACCATTGTGGGATGAAGTCCACTCACAAGTAATTAATACAAGACTCCAAGCCTGAACCACTCCAATCCCAAGTTACCCGGGAAATCATAGAACCTTCAGTATCGTAATGGGTCGTAGAAACTGAGTCACCACCTAAAATAAGGTTCATTCTATCAGACTCAAGTCTGCTACTCCAATCTATAAGGAGCTAAGCCGTCTAAAACAACGTCGAAGAAGAAATAAGGCCTACGGGCCATAAGTATACTAAGTCTAAGGCAAACACTAGTATAATACTAGAATAAGGTCAAACATGCTCAAATATACCATAACATAAACATACATATCAATTCACAAGGTAGAAGTAAGTGCATAACCTCGACATACATGGGACTACAACCAAAATGATGTCGATCAAGCCTAAGACATGGTATCAAAGAAAGGAAATAAGAACAACAAGGTACCCCACCCCCAATTCACTCTAATCAACATGTATTCACACATTCAAGCTCAATCTAAAAGAAGCAAACTGGTAGCCTACCTTTAGGCTGACTGCGCACACCCCAAATCACTATTTTATAGCTTTCCTTTCCCAACGGCCTCAGAAAACATCCATGTTAACAAAACTAGGATCAAAACATCAATACAATCTTTTCAAAACCCAAAAGAACATAAACGACCCAATTTTAGAGTCAAAAGGGAATTATGGGACCTGCAACAGAATTTCCAGAATTGAATTTATCAAAAGGTCTAAAATATTACCCCCCCCTCCCAAACTTGTGCTCCAAAATAGAACACAATTCAAGGCTCAGAACAACTATAAAACCAACATGCAAATTATCACAATTTAAAAGCAACAAAAGAGCTAAGAGAGCCTGATAAAATGTGATTGTACCTCAAACAAAGGTTCACCATTGACTTTAGATAACCCATATACATAGCCAAAACAATCCTAGACGCAGAGGACTTTGAATCACTCAATTATAAGCTATAACAGAGGAGAAATCCCCTTTTAAAGTTTATTAATGGTTGCCAATCGAGGGTTTGGTCTTATTTTAAAAACCAAACAAATCTTCTCTTCAAGACCGCGGTGGGGCCCCGCAAACGAGGCAAAAACCCATGATTGCGGCCAAGAGAAAAATGGGTCACCGTGAACGCGGGCCTCGTGATCACGACTAAACCTCGTGAATAGGACTAAACCTCGTGAATGTGGCCACCAGGTTGCCTGAGCTTAAAGAATACGACCAGGGTCCGCAAACGTGAAGGCCATTTTGGCATGCACTGGCTGATGCATATCAACTGAGTTTTTGGCAACTTGAAATCTCCGATGGGGTGTTCAGAATTTGCTGCAAACGAGATATTCTACCCTACCGAAGTCAATATTCCAGATACAAAAGAGCTATCAAAATTTCCATATGAGGTTGTTTCAACAAAAAGTGGGTCTCACACCTAAACTCTATTTTATGCCAAAATCCACAAGGGGGCTCAGAATTAGCCTGGGAGCCTTAAGATCTGCACGAAAGGTCGTTCTAGATCAAACTTGATATTTTGGAGCTAACCGAACTGACGAAATTTTCATTCGAGCACGTTTACCAAAAATGTTAACCAAGGTCAAACTTAGGCCATAACTTGAAACTTAAAACGCCTAATTACACAAACTCGCATTAAAAGCCTCGGGAGCCATGTCGACCACGCTACTAGCCTAAAATGACCAGTTTGGAGCTGATGAAATTTTGAGAATTGGATTCTAAGGTCATATTTTTTATTATTATTTTTTAATAAAAAATGACCATTCAAGGTTCGAAAGCTCCAAAACATAAATATTCGCATAAAAATCAAACGAATGACCACTTGACCGTTGTCAGTCCCAAAAAAGGGTTGTTATAGGAACGCTCTAAATTACAAATAGAAGGCATAAATAAATAAATGACCTAGGGGGTCATTACAACTTATTTTTGAAAATTCTCAATGTGATAGAAAGGGTTATATTATTATAACACTTGAAAGTTAGAAAATAAAGTGCAGAAAGATTGTTGGTGCACTAGTTTCATGAGCCTTTTTATGAGTCGTAGAAGGTTGTATGGGCCGTAGGAACTAGCTCTGGTTTGAGTGTGGAAAAATTGGAAATTTTTCAAGTTTCTGATGAGTTTCTACGAACCAACAGGACGACCCATATACTCTTGTACGGGTTGTAGACGAGGCTTGTGGTTGTGGTTCCAAACTTGGCAAAACTTGATGACTTGGATCTACGGATGAAGAGTATGTCTCGTATAAAGTTATACAGTCTATAGTCCTTAGTTTGTGTTGGCATCTCAAACATCGAAGGATTTTTGGGCTCGAGAAGTACGAGAGGATTGAAGGATTGTGGAATGCTTTACAGCCTGTAGAAAGGTGTCCGTGGTTAAGTCTAGAATTTTGGGTCTTAAGTAATATGGTCTTAAGATGACCAGTATGATTCGTAGTCCGTTATACGGTCCGTACATTGGTTTGTAGGGCACTCCAACATATATTTTTAGGAGTATTTGAGTCTGTTCCTACACTTTTAATTCCTAAACAACAATTTTTATAGACTATTCCTTAGCCTATAACTAATTTTATAGAAAAATTATCACATTCCCTCTCATTCTCTCAAAACCCCAAAAGCTCTCAAGTCTTCTTTGCCAATGGTTCTCTCAAGGTGATTTCTAGGGCTCTTCAAGTTTGAGTCTCCTCTTTCAGCTCCAAGGTTAGGGTTTATCAAGGTATGTGGAAAATTCATCAATAGATCCTTTTTTGTCCATTGAGTCCCAAGGAATCCTCTATTTCTCTCCTATGATATCAATCCAAATTTTAGGGTTTGGATGATTTTTTATGGATTCAATTGTAATTTAGTTTGTTTTTCATAATTGATCGCATGATTTGATCATAATTACATGTTTTCAATGATATTCATGTGAACCCTTGTTATATGAATACTTTATGATTATGAACTAAGTTTTGAGATTATGCATGCATTATGAATTGAGGAATTTATGAATCAAGGATGCTTTTAGATAAAGTGTCAACGTGTTTTATGAAAAAGGTTACTTCCAAATGAAGCATTCTCATTATGAAAAGATGATCATGATATAGATGTTTTTGATAGTTTCTTTATGAGTATCATATATAAAATCATGATTTTTAAATAAGGTTTTCTATGATATGAAGTGTATGATTTAATTGGTATACTAGATTCTTACTATTTCAAGTATTATTATTATGATATGATTATGTGTGCTTCCGTTAGGAGTTTACTTAGTGCCAACTAGACTTTGGGATGTCGGCTCACCCAATAGTAGAGGCGGAGTTCTTTAGTAGCAATCCCCTTGTCTCATACCTATGTGTTCCTGTAGGACTTTTTTTTTAGATAGACATTAGGTAGTTGATCCACCAAACTTATGAAACATGATCCTTACCTTGGAAAGTAGGACACTCTTTTTTCGGTGTGGGAGTAATACACTGGACTCAATGTTATAGTTCACATGGTTTATGTCGGTTAATAATATCTCCCACAAAGAAATATGGTTTTCTCAACAGTTTAAGATTTCCTCAAAAAGACTATGATTTAATATTATGTTATGATTTTTGAATATTGCATTGACCTTGTTTTACGTCTTATGAATTCAGCTTATCAGATTTGATATGTTTTTACTTGGTCATTCATTATCATGTTTTCAGACTTGGCATGCTTCATGGTTGTACTTGTGCATTTTACCCATATTCAATATATTTTGAGTAATGACGCATACATCTCTTGTGCCTATATTATCTCATAATATAGGTTCTGACATTTCTCCATCCGGATGTGGCTAGTGGATGGCTAGTGGATTGATCATATGTTTTTAGCTTGTGGTTACTCCTCATAGTTTGAGGGTATGATCACATATTATGAGTTCTTGTTCTTTTCAGTCATTTCAGTTTTTAGACTTATTTCGTAAGCTAGGGCTTGTTAAGAATATTTTATGGTATACAATAGAACAATTGTTAATGTAAGTCATCCTTATGGTGGAATAGATGTCGTACACCAACTATACACCACAATGTACATAAATTTTTTTATATATATTCATGTAGATAATTTCGTATACTCTCAAAAAATAAATTAATAAGAAAATTAATTACTCAATAAAATTTATAATTTGAAAAATTTAACAAAAAATCATAAAATAAGTATTCAATGTATTATTCGATCTAACTCGAACAATGGTATATAAAAAAATTGAAGATAGAAAAATATTATATAAAATTATGTAAGAAGCAATATTTTTTCCACCAAAAAAAGTAATGGTGTATGGCAAGGGTGGAACAAGGACAAAATATGCTTGAAGAGAGAGAAAAAATTACATCAGCCCCAAAATTGAAAAATTAAAGTGAAAAAGAGAAAAATAATTATTTTTTACCATAGTAATGTTTCCCAAATGTGAATGCTGGGGAAATTTTAGAAATTAAATAATAAATTGTCACTCTCAAAAAGTCAACTCCAAATTTCTAAAATCCAGCAAAAAAATGTGTCAATCAATTTGTTGTGAATAGTAATTAAAATTTATATTTTGTAACCAAAAGGATAATAGATTCATGTATTATAGATTAAGGTCTTAAACACTATATCTATGTAATATTTTATTTTTAAAAAAACTAAAAGATATATAAGTCCGATTTTAAGTAAATCATATTACAACCTGCAGTTTGAGTATGGTTGAGTTAAAAAAAATTAAGTCTATTTATGAGGGGTTTATAAGCTCCACTGATCCTTGAGGTTTGAGTGAAGCTGATCGAGGTCAGTCCACAGTTCAAGAGGTTATTTAATTAAAATTAAAAAGAATTATGCAAAAAAGTAATTATGAGTTACAAATTAATTGTTAAATATGGATAAATATGAATATCCACATTTGACCCTGTTAAGCCAACACAACTATGAGCAATGTGAAATAAGAAATATAGACAAGAGACATTGAGAGTAGAATGTAGAGATTATCAAATGTTTGTTTGAAAATTTCTCGAAAAGCTAATTATATGTTCTTCTCTCCATCGGAACAATAGGGTTATTATGCTCATTAAGTGTCTTTAAAAATGATGAATGAAAATTCTATTTAGAGGTTGAGAAAATACACCAAAGTTATCATATTAGATGTAACACCCCCAAAAAAATTCTAAGCTAAGACCGAACCATTCTTCATTTACGTATAACATCGTATCGGGTTACTCTTAAATTGTTCTTAGGTGTTAAGGTCAATTCTTTAGTGTGGGAATAAATTTGGAGATGTATTAAGGTCACAAGAATATCGTAGCATAAAGTTGAGTTGAAAGCTTCCTTATCGATTAAGTTTTGATATAAGATTATATTTGAGTCAATTTCAAACGATCTTACCTCTCAGAATATAATGAATTAGGTGGTTATGACCTATCAAATTAAAGGTCTATGAGTCCTTCCAACTCCACCAAGTTTGCCTCATTCCGAGTTCGGAGTAAGAGGTTATGCCCATTTTAGTGAATCCCTCTCAGGAAGTCGATGTTCTACAACTTGACCTACGGACGGTCGAAATTTCCTCAAATGGTAGACCATTCCATGAAGGCTTGTTGTACTTTTTTTTTCAGCAACTTTCAGCACGTGTTCTAGGGTTCTTTTGGTCCTTTCCCAAGCTTGTTAACCCTATTCTAAGCTGGTTTTGAGTGATTTAACTTAGTATATCATTCAACTAACTAAGTTTTCATCTCAAAATCATCAATATAAGCATTCAAGTATTTAGAAATTTTCTTAAAACTTACCTAAGGTTCCTCTTCTCCATCAAGAACCCTAAAACCTCCAAATCAAAAATTCAAGATACAAAGAAAAACTTCCCATCCAAGATTTTTCCCAAGTTCTTCCACTCTAAGAGCTTCATAAAAGAGTTTCTTCTCTCAAGATCAAGCCCCAAGATTCGAAGCTAAAAGATTTCCTCCAACAAATCTAATATTCTTCCTCAATCTCAAAATAAATGAAGTCCCCACCAAAGTTTTCAATCTAATAGCCTCATAATAAGGTATGTAAGGCTATCATACTATTGGACTAGTTTGTATTCACTGCCTATATCTACTTTAAAATCAGTAAAAGAGTAATCTATGGTTCTATCCTTAGATTTGAGTATTCTTGAGATGAGTTGATGTTGAGTTATGAGTTCTTGAGTTCCTGATTATTGAATTTCTATTCCTAATTATTGAATTGTTATATATTGTTCATTGAGATTTATTGAGTTGTTTATTCATGTTTATTTTTCAGCATAACCATAACTCTGAATATTCATTGAGTTCTTATTGAGAATCTTTTAAACAATTATAATTATTTCAATTTGAGTTCTGAGAAAGCAAAGTGGAATCGTGAGAAAGAGTTTGAAAAATAATTTGGGAAAGAGTATAAGGGAACTAAGAAGTCCCAAATATATCATTTTATTACATTGAGAAAAGAGAAACTTTGATTTCTAAATGAGTTTTGAATTTAGAGATATTTCATAGCAGTAACCTCTTTTAAGAAGATATTTTGAATAATTACCTCAAAATAGAGAAAGAGTATACTTTATACATTTGAGCATGAGTATATATTTTGGGAGTAGTATTGAGCACTCATATGGGGATGAGTTCAGACAGCTCAAAATCCTCATAAACCATGTCTTCCAACATAGGTAGAGGATCATACTTTGTTAGATGAATCATTATTGCTTAGTACATATATTTAGTTGAGAGGTTCTATACCCCGGCATGTTATATGATAGTTCTGACAGAATGGGTGAGACATTGTATCATCACGTAGCACATAGTGATGGTTGTCGGTTAAAGAATCTCTCAAATAAGTTTAAGGTATATTTTTACTATATCACTTATTATATTGAATTTCAGATATGAGTAAAACTTTTTTTATCAATTTTAAATGATTTCAGTTCTTTAATGCTTTACATTCAGTTATGTTTAGGCTATATCTATTGTAGTCCTTTCAATCAGTTATTTCGTTTTGGCTATATTACATACTCGTACATTTAATGTATTGATGTCATTTGACCTGCATCTTTCAATTATGTAGATATAGGCACTTAGGATCCTCAACAAAAGTGTGTTGATCTCACTTCCTCCGCTCGTTAGCTTTTGAGTGAGATCTCCACACTTCCGGAGAGTTTTGTGAGTTATTAGTATTAGTGTTTGAGAAGTTGTGGGTCTTTTTCCGATGCTCATCTTTATACAGTCGAGGCTTCATAGATAGACAGTTTTAGAGAGTCTTTCAATTCTATAGGTTTTCTCTAAAATTTATGCTTAATACTCAGTATATTTAGAGAGTTTTGAGAATTTAATACACTTTTGATTTAGCATCTATTTCAGTTTGATGGCTCTGTATGCCTGAGTTAGTTTTTCGGTTGTAGTCAGCTAGAATGAGGGTTCTCTTGAGAACCAGCAATGATTCTCAAGTGTCAGCCACATCCAGGTGAAGGCTCGGGTCATGATATTAGATGTAATAATTAATAGATATTTATTCTCCAAATTGATTCATGAAACCTAGGAAATGTGTCTACATGAATGTATCAAGTTCATGCATTAAGTAAATGGACAATCCACTAATTCAATTGATTTATAACACTCCCCCTTGGATGTCCATATATAATTTATCTCGATTTATAACAGCCCCCCTTGGATGTCCATATATAATTTATCTCATTAAAATCTTACTGGGGAAAAATTTAGTGAGAAAGGCTAGTGGAAAAAAGAGTACACATATCTCATAATACACCTTGAGTGCTGCCTCATTTAAAATTGTTCTAGAAAAATTCAATTGGGACAAATTCACTGTTAAAAAAATAGTACAACGCATATTTTATCCCCTCCCCCAATAAAACCTTTACTTGATATCTCAAGGATGATGTACTACAATATTATATTTCAACTTTTCAAATGTTAATTTAAATGATATCTTAGTGAAAAAATCAATAGGATCATCATTTGAACAGATTTGTTGAACTTCTATCTTACCATTTTGTTGAAGATCATGTGTGAAAATAATATTTAGTGAAACATATTTTGCTGGTGTCATTTATGTATCCTCCTTCAATCGAGCTATACATAAAGTATTATCTTCGTACATAGTGGTTGAAATATTATTTTTCAAAAACAAATTACACATTATCTGAATTTGATAGGTCATGATTCTAACCAAACAGGCTCTGAACTTGCTTCATGAATGACGATTATTTTTTAAGAAGTGACTACAAGTATTTGCTTTGTTTAATGACAAGTTATTGTTGTGCCTCCACATGTTAACAAATAATCCATTTTAGATCGAGAATTATACGGATCGAATAAATACTCTGAATATGTATAATCAATTCTTCCTGACATTGAAATAAAATTAACTTGTTTCCATGATTGTCATTATTCGAAGTACACCCTAGACATGACATGGCATATAGGACCCCGAGAGGACCTACACAAGTCACTTAACATGCATCATACAAAATAATAGAATTTAAATATGCTCAAAACACAGTTTTATATCATAAGAGTTTGACAAAAAAGTGGCGGAAGTCTAACATAGTCTCAAGGCCATCTATTACATCAAAGAGTGATTGGGACGTAATTCATACATCACATACAACATTCGTAAATAATTGACATAAATCAATAAAGAATCTGAGACCTCGGAACATGAGGACTCACCAATCTTCAAGTTCTACAAGGTATCAACTACCCACGAGTATTCAGAATCGAAGCGTTGAACCCTACATTTGGGGAAACAATGCAGAAATGAGTATGTGTTAGTACGTAGAATGTACAAAGTATGATAGCAATACATAAGAGTTATGAAATCATGCTAAAAAGAACTTACATGACACACAATGAAAAAGCTAAATCGTAAAATAACATGTTTGAAAACATAAGTCAAAATCATGGTCAATGCAAGCTAAACATCTTTAAAACACATTTGAGATACTTCTAGAAGTAATCTTAGTTCATTATTGTAGGAAATTTTCCACTAACCGACATATAGACCATGTGATCTATAACATGAAATCCGATGTCTATCCCAAACCGAAAAAAATGTCCTTACTTGCCAAGGTAAGAACCATAATCTTCTAGCTTAAGTGGATCCACTAGCTAATGTCTATCTACAACAAACCTATGGTGGCACATAGTTATGGGACATGATTAATTGCCACTTTTCCACTTGGTGCTAAGCATTAATTTCCACGGATTAGTCATTAGTCTTGACTAGTCTTATCATTAAGCGAAATGGGTAATCGCCGCTTGTCTTTTCGTCCATGGAAGGTACATCAACTAGCCAATCCAAGCTAGAATTCATTAGAATAGCTCCTTAACTTGATTCATCTTAAGTGAGAAAACCTTTCAACCTTATGAATCATTTATGTGATAAAATCCTTTCACAACAACAACACATTGATGCTTTACTCTCAAAGCAACCTTAAATCATTTTCCTCAATTTCACAAAGAAACATGCATATCTTCATAAATTCATCTTTCATAGTTCAAAACCCACGTCATATCATCATAGTCTAGAAATCATGGGTCATGCATGGGTTCATGGGGATTCAACTTAAAACATGCAATTACTTCAATTCATTCATAAAAAGACATAAAACAATCAATTGGGTCAACATTGAAAGGAACCCATGACAATTGAATAAAAACTATAATTTGATTGGGGAATTTAACTTTACAAAATTGGGGATTTTATGAACCCTATGGAGGAAAGAGCTCCATAGATGAATACTATCATACCTTGGAGTTCAAAGCCCAAAAGGTATGGTGGGAATTGAGACTTGAATGGAACCCTAGCTCTTCTTCTTCTTCCTCTTCCTTAAAGAGAAAAATATTTGGGGAACAACTTTGATCAACTTTGAGAAATTAGGAGAATGAGTTCAATTGGGTAATTTGGGGGTAAAAACATTTAAATAGGGCCTAGGGTAGAATGTAAAACGACATGGTATTGGGTTAGAATAATTAGGAAAAGACCCAAAAACCCCTTTATAAATAACTGCTGACCACCATCGACGGTCGAACCTATGGTCCATAAATCAATTTATAGACCGTCCTAGTCAACCGTCGGTGGGCTTCAGGAACTTGGTTCTGGACTCTCGAATGACGGGACCCATGTACGATTCGTTGGTCAACCTATGGTCCGTACATGGCCACTGTAAGTCCAACTTTGGCCCTCAAAATTTCATTATGTCTGGGACTCACCTACGAGACCTACCTACGGCCTGCAGGTGAACCTACAGTCCATCGGTACAGACACTAGTTCTAGAAAACCTAAAACTTTCCTCCTATTTTAATTCGAGGTCTTACAATATCTCCCCCTTGGGAACATTCGTCCTCGAATGGAACTGAAGACATCATAAGGGGTGTAGGAACTAGATCTAAAAGCCCAAAATGAATGCAATTACATAAATGCACATATCCGATGAGGAAATATCTATTTCAAGCTAAAGCATGTTCAGAACACCATCTCATGAGGTCTATATGCAACTCATATTCAAATGCACATAAACATGGAGAAGTCAATAAAGTTAACTCATTTTCTCAAAACTCAAGTTTTTCATGAATATGCATAAATGAGGAATCATGGGAATATCTAAGACACATGAACCGAAAAGAGTAAATCATGAGGAACCAAAAACCTCAAGCTAGAGTAGGAACAGAGAAAAAGAGATGAGGATAACAGGATATCATATCAGCCTCGGCCGCCCAAGTAGTACCCTCATCTAACTTATTCCTCCAAATATTCTTTATGGAAGCAACTTCTTTATTTCTGAACTTCTAAACTTGCCATTCCAAAAATCTCAACTGGAACTTCTTAATAAGAAAGATTGTCTGTTATACTAAGACTCTCCAATGGTACTATAGATGTCGGATCACCAATACATTTCTTCAACAAGGAGACATGAAAAACTGGATGCACCAATGCCAAGTCATTAGGTAAGTCAAGTTCATAAGCAACCTTACGTATACGCCTCAAAATCAGATATGGGCCCACATAGCAGGAACAAAGTTTTCCTTTCTTCCCAAATCTCCTCAAACCCTTCATGGGTGAAATTTTCAAATAGACCCAATCATCCATATCAAACTCAAGATCTCTTCTTGTTACGTCGGCATAGGACTTTTTTCAACTTTGAGTCATTTTAAACCTTTTTTTAATAAGCCGAACTTTATCCATAGCTTCATGTACCAATTCGGGACCTATCAAAGAAAATTCACCCACTTCAAACCAACCTATAGGAGATCTAAACCTCCTTCCATATAGAGCCTCAAATGGAGCCATACCAATGCTTAAGTGATATCTATTGCTATAAGCAAATCCAATCAAAGGCAAATGATTATCCCAATTATCCTTGAAGTCAATTACAAAAGCTCTCAACATATCTACCAAAGTTTGGATAGTACAGTCCGCTTGCCCATTGGTTTGTAGATGAAAGACCATACTAAGCTTAACACGAGTACCAAGCCCATTTTGGAAAGATTTTCAAAACAGGGAAGTGAATTGGGTACCACGATCGAAGATAATAGATAAGGGCACTCCATGCAACCTAACCATTTATCTCAAGTACAACTTAGCATAGTCCACCACTGAATAAGAAACCTTGACGAGGATGAAATGAACCAATTTTTTCATACAGTCTACTACAACCCAAATCGAGTCATGTTGTCACCAGGTGCGGGGTAACCCAACAAGTAAGAATATTGATATTTTGGGACAAACCTCTTAGCTTTTTATTTTCAACTTTCACTTATTGACAATTAGGACACTTAGCCACAAATTCCGCAATATCTTTTTTCATTCCATTCCACCAATAGACCTCCCGAAAGTCATGGTATATCTTGGTGGCTCCCTGCTGAATGGAATATCGAGAACTATGAGCTTCTAATAAGTTTTTATCTCTCAAGTCATTTACATTAGGAACACACAAACGACCTTGATATCGAAGCACACCATCTCCCCCTTGGGAGAAAGACTCAATGAATTTCCTAAGCACCGCTTCCTTTAACTCAATCAAGATAGGGTCAAGATCTTGCTTGGCTTTCACTTCTGACACGAAAGACAATTCAGAACCATTGTGAACCATAACACCAGCTTTGGTGGAATCAACTAATCGAACACCCAATCGGGCAAATCCATGAACATCTCAAACCAAATCCTTATTTCCAGCCTCTATATAAGAAACACTACCCATTGATAACCGACTAATAGCACCCACCACCACATTCGCTTTTCCACGGTGATAAAGAACATTCATGTCATAATTCTTTGGTAACTCAAGCCACTTTCTTTGGTAAAGATTCAGATCTTTCTGTTTAAACACATATTGCAAACTTTTGTGATCGGTATAGACATCAACATGAATAACATATAAGTAATGTCTCCAAATCTTTAAAGCAAACACAACTGCTGCTAGTTCTAAATCATAGGTAGGATATTTATTTTCATAAATCTTAAGTTGCGTTGAAGCATAGACAATGACTTTCCCATTTTCCATAAGGACACATCCTAACCCAATTCTTGAAGCATCACAATAAAAAACAAACCCATTGGTTCCTTCTGGTAAAGTCAATACCGAAGCGAAAGTAAGTCTATCTTTCAATCCCGAAAAACTCTTTTCACACGCTTAGACCATAAGAATTTAACCTTTTTTTATATCAATGTCGTCACCGGAGAGGCAATTGAAAAAAACCTTTCAATAAACCTTCTATAGTAACCAGCCAAACCCAAGAAACTTTGAATATCTAAAAAGGATAGAGGTCTAGGCCAACTCGTAATCGCATTCGTCTTCTTAGGAACTACCTCAATACCCTTTCTGGAAACAATGTGACCAAGAAAATCCATTGATCTTAACCAAAACTCTCACATACTAAACTTTGCAAAGAGTTGTTGGTTCTTGAGGACTTGCAACACTATCCTCAAATTATAGGTATACTCATCTTCACTCCTTGAGTAGATCAAGATATCATCAACAAAAATGATTAGAACATATCAAGGTATTGTCTAAATACCTTATTCGTCAAATCCATGAATGTGGCCGGGCATTGGTCAAGCCAAAAGACACCACCAAACTCTCATAATAACCATACAGAGTTTGAAAAGTCATGATCGGAACGTCATCCTCTTTCACCCTCAATTGGTGGTAACCCGACCGAAGGTAAATCTTAGAGAAGTAACTTGCTCCTTGTAGTTGATCAAACAAATCATCTATCCTTGGAAGAGGATACTTATTATTTATGGTAACCTTGTTCAACTGACAATTGTCGATACACGTACGAAGTGAACCATCTTTCTTTTGAACAAAAAAAACTGGAGCATCCCATGGAGAGATACTTAGTTTGATGAAACCCTTATCCAACAAATCTTTCAATTGCTCTTTAATTCCTTAAGTTTTGCCGGAGCCATTTGGTAAGGAGGAATACAGATGGGTTGCGTATCTAGGAGAAGGTCAATACCAAATTCTATTTCCCTTTTGGGAGGAACACCACGTAGATCATCGATAAACACTTTTGGAAACTCATTAACAATGGGGACTGACTCAAGAGTAGGGGTTTCAGAATCAACATCCCTCCTCCTAACTAGATGGTATATGAAACCCTTAGAAATCATCTTTCTAGATGTAAGACAAAAAACAAACTGACATTTCGGCATAAAATTTCCCCCTTTCCACTTCAGGATAGGCTCATTTGGAAACTGAACCTTGACCACTTGGGTTCTATAATAAATGGAAGCTTAACAACAATGAAACCAATCCATACAAAGGATAACATCGAAATCTAAAATATCAAGCTCTACAAGATTAACATGAGTGACTCTATAGGATAAGGAGACGGGACAATTTCTATAGACTCTCTTAGCCACAATAGATTCACCAATAGAGTAGACAAAGAAAAAGGGTCTAACAACACATCTGGAAGGATATCAAACCTCACAACCACATATGGCATCACAAAAAACAAGGTAGCACCGGGATCAAGCAACGCATAAACATCAAGATGAAAGACTTTCAACATGTCGGTAACCACATCGGGAGAAGTCTCTTGCTCATGACGAGTTTGGAGTGCATAGGATCGGTTTGCTTCTGACTCCCACTAGAACCTGATGAAGGGTTAGGTTGAGCCCGTCGATGATTATATCATTCATTCGTAGCAATTGAGGGATAATACATTATCTTATGATCCATCTTGCCACAACCAAAACATGCATTAAAGCCAGCTAGACATCTACCTTCATGCTTCCTTCCACATTTAGCATAGACAATGAAGATCAACTACCATTTCCTCCTGGAGACTTAGGGTTAGACACCTTAACTTTGTTGAATCTAGGATGAGAATTAGAGGAGCCTCTACTGTAAAATCTTTGTCGGAACTTAGAATAGTCCTGTCCATCGGACCTTAAATGTGAAAAGTCACTATCACTGGTCCTTTCTTTCTTTGCTTCCCTAGATCTTTCATTAAGTTTCTCTTCTTCTATTTGTTTAGCATGCACCATTAGATGAGAAATGTCCATATCATTGATGAGAATGGTGGTACGACATTCCTTGACTACCATCTCGGAAACTCCCGAAATGAACTTATGTATCCTTGCCTTAGGATCGGTAGCCATAGTAGAAGCATACCTAGAAATTGTGTGAAATTCAAAGCATATTCCTTCACACTTATGTTTACTTGACGAAGGTTGATGAATTCAAGTACCTTTGCCTTTCTCATCTCAACGAGAAAGAACCTATCAAGGAAAGCGACCTTAAAATATTCCCAATCAAGAGGATCCGTAACAATCTCCCTCTCTCCTTTCCATTAGTTGAACCAAACTTGAGCAACAATATTAAGTTGATAAGCGCATAATTCTGTCTTTTCCAATGGCATCACTCCCATGATCAATAGCACCTTATAAACTTCATCAATGAACTCTTGAGAATCCTTCTCAACCTTGGAACCATAAAACTCCAAAGGATTCATTCTAGTGAAGTCCCTCACTCGTGTTGGCACCATACCCACATTCAGGTTCACGGGGACTACATCTTTCCTATTGGCTTGAGCCATCATGTCTTGGGAACATACTTGAAAAGTAGCCCTAAACTCTACATTAGTCACTTGCTCGGCCAAAGGGTCGACCTGAACTTGAAGAGCTTGAAGAGGAGCTTCTCGTTCCACATTCTAATTTTCATTCTGACAAATGTATGCTCTTCGAGGGGCCATATCCTGAAAAGCATCAGATAGGGATTAGGAGAAGGACACATAGAGTTACACTCTATCGCACGACTTTCAAGTAATGAAAGAAGTGGAGTTTCCTAATAATGTTATAGCTTCTTATTCATAAATGTGGCGCGCTTCACACTCATGAAAAAGACTCTACTCGATGTGGCATAGAGACTTCCTAAGACCTTTCTAAGCCTTGTGCTCTGAATACCAAGTTTGTCACGACCCAAAGTAACCCTTGCATGTGACATGGCGTATAGCACCTGGAGAGTCCCTACACAAGCTACTTAGTATGCATCATACAAGATGATATAATTTAAAGATGTTAAAAATATAGTTTTATATTATAAAAGTTTGAAAAAAGTAGTGGAAGTCTAACATAGTCTTAAATACATCTATTACATCAAAGAGTGATTGGGACGTAAGCATACATCACATACACCATCTTTAAATAAAGTACATAAAGAAATAAAGAATCTCGGTCCTTGGAACATAGGACTCACCAATATTCAATGGCTACAAGGTATCAACTAGCCACGAGTATGTGGAATCAGAGCGTCCGACCCTATATTTGGGGAAACAATGCAGGCAAGAGTATGGGTTAGTACATAGAATGTACCATGTATGATAGCAATGCATAAGAGTTATGAAATCATGCTAAAAAGAAATTTACATGATATGCAATGACCAAGCTAAATCGTAAAATAACATGTTTGAAAACATAAGTCAAAATCATGGTAATTGAAAGCTAAACATCTTTAAAACATACTTGAGATATTCTAGAAGTAACCTTAGTTCATTATTGTGGGAAATTTGCCATTAACCGACATATAGACCATGTGAGCTATAACATGGAACCCAGTGTCTATCCCACACCGAAAAGAGATGTCCTTACTTGTCAAGGTACGAACCATACATTTCTAGTTTAAGTGGATCCACTAAATATTGTCAATCTAAGACAAACTTATGGTGTCACATAGTTATGGGACATGGACAATCATCATTTCCCCTCTCAGTTCTAAGCATAATTCCCGTAGATTAGTCATTAGTCTTGACTTGTCTTATCATTAAGGGACATGTGAAATCGTTGCTTGTCTTATCATCCATGGAAGGCACAACAAGTAACCAATCCAAGCTAGAATTCATTAGAATATCTCCTTCACTATATTCATCTTAGGTGATAAAACCTTTCAACCTTATGAATCCTTTATGTGAGAATTCTTTCACCACAAAAATACATTGATGCTTTACTGTCAAAACAACCTTAAATCATTTTCATCAATTTCACAAAGAAACATGCATATATTCATAAATTCATCCTTCATAATTCAAAACCCCACATCATATCGTTATAGTTTAGAAATCATGGGTCATTTATTGGTTCATGAGGATTCAACTTAAAATATGCACTTACTTCAATTCATGCATAAAAAGACATAAAATAATTAATTGGATCAATATTGAAAGGAACACATGACAATTGAATAAAAATCCTAATTTGATTGGGGAATCTAACTTTACAAAATTGGGGATTTTAGGAAATCTATGGAGGAAGGAGCCCCATAGGTGAATACTATCAAACCTTGGAGTTCAAATCCCAAAATCTATGGTGGGAATTGAGACTTGAATGGAACCCTAGGTCTTCTTCTTCTTCTTCTTCCTTAGATAGAGAAATATTTGGGGAAGAACTTTGATCAACTTTAAGAAATTAGGAGAATGAGTTCAATTGAGTAATTTTGGGGTAAAAATATTTATATAGGGCCTAGGGTAGAAGGTAAAAAGACAAGGTATTGGGTTAAAATAATTAGAAAAATACCTAAAAGCCCTTTTAAATATGATTGCTGACCACCATCGACGGTTGGACCTATGATCCTTAAGTCCATTTATGGACCGTCTTGGTCAACCGTCGATGGGGTTCAGGAACTTGTTTTTGGACCCTCGAACGACAGAACTCATGTACATTCTGTTGGTCAACCTACGGTCCGTACATGGCCACCGTAATTCCAACTTTGGCCCTCAATATTTCACTAAGTGTGGGACTCACCTACGAGACCTACCTACTACTCATACATTGAACGACATACCGTCCTGGTGAATCGTAAAAGAGCACTGGAACTTGACTTTTAAAAATCATTTTACTCCCCACCTACGGTTCCCACCTATGGCCCGTAAGTGAACCTACGGTCCGTTGGTGGATCCGTTGGTACAGATACCAGTTCTAGAAAACCTAAAAATTTTCCTCTTTTTCAAATGTGAGGTGTTACAATGATTCTCCAAAAATATCTAAATATGAGCTTAACTTCATTTCAATATCTTCGCATTGGATATGAGCTGAATCTTATAAATAAACTCACTCTAAAATAAATATTCAACCGAATATTATCAGTAAGGTACATTAGTGTCCCAATTGCAATGAAATATGGAGCTTCATCACCAATAGGCTTTTCTTGAGGTCAAAATGAATTTTTATTTATATGAAGCAATTTCACAATCATTGAGATACTCAATGAATATGATTTTCATGTAAAATTACTTCAAAAAATGTTATGTGTATGTTGATTGATGGAAAAATATTTAATTTGTCAAAATATCAATATATAGACCTTACAAAAAGTTTATCTTATCGACATCTTTCATTTCAAATTTTATTTTCGAAACACTTAACAATTTTTTAAAGTCCTTTAAGAATGTCAATGATATTCAAATCATCAATGTACATAGCTATTATAAAAAATTTAAATCCTGACCTTCTTATTAAAATGCAAAGACAAATAGGATCATTTTTCATATCTATTTTTTCTTGATTGATTTAATCCATGTATGAATTTTTAAAGCTTTATATTTCAGGCACCTTTAAACGCTTCAAGGATTTTTATATAACCTTCTTTAACGATTCCTTCCGGACGTTATGGGGAAGAAAGGTTTGAAGAATTGTCAGAAATATATTTTGATTGTGACTGGAACATCTTAGGCTAGACCAGTCTTAGACAAAATGTAAGAAAGACAAGGTCTAGAAAAATTCAAAAATGGATGGGGTAGAATATCTAAATTTGGATTGCGTTTTCTAGTAGTTAAGACATTAAGGAACTCATGGGGCCTTTCAGAACAAAGTTGGGTGAGTAAAACTCCCAGAATCATAATTGACGTGAAAAGGTTGGTTTAGAGCATCAAGATTCAAAGGGGTGTTATAAACTTGATGTTTGGGGGAAGGATTTATGAGTTTTTGTCTTAGTGCAAGCCTCTATAGCATGTGTCACATCAATATAAACAGATGAATTAATTCCCGCTATAGCGAGTGACTGTTATTGCGACACTGCTATAACGGGTCGAACCAGTATAATGGGGTTAGTCAGGATGTTGCGCAGAAAAGTCCTAATACCCTTCTATTTTCTGCAAATTCTTATAAATGGAAAGGGAAATTTATAGCAGTTGTCTTCAATTTTCTACCACAATTCTACGGTAAATGCAAATTAATTACTTCCCGAACTTATATTTTGATTCTTAATTCTTATAATCTAGGTTGTTAATTTTGGAGAAATTTTTTAACTTGAATTAATGGTGGAAGGAACCCCTGTTACGTAAAATGATCATGAAGATGGCATGATAGTTATTATTTGGTTATAATATGGGCATTATTAGGTCATCTTGAATTGATTATTATATTTATTATTATTTGTTAGACAAAGAACAAGACAAAGTTTATAATAAAGGAAAATTTTTAGTTATTTAGTATTTTCACAATTTGATTCGAGGTAGGTGATGATTATTGTGTTTCTCGTATGTTTTATATGGGTTTGTTAACTCTGTCATTAATAATGCATGCATGATATATGATTTGAAAAGTTGGAAAGACATAATGTAAAATGTATAATGTTGTTAATCACATGCAATGAATATGCTATAATAATATACATGTCTGATTGTAGTTCATTGTGATTGTGATTATGTTGTGTGTTAAAGATTGGGATCCGATTTCATGCTAACACATATTGTTGTTGGAACGGGTACCACACTGGTACATTAACATTTGAAATGGGTACCACACCAGTAAAATGGAAACACCTATCACGTTGGCACACTAACTTAGGATTGAATACCACGTCGATGTAGTAACAATGTATATGAGTGGGTTTCATGAGAGAACCGAATTGACTTCTTGTGTTGTGATGATTTTTTTTTGTTATGCATATTGATTTGGTACTATGTGGTACTTGTGTTTTAATCGTGTATTAAGTGCTTACTGAGTTGTGGTTACATGTCCATATTAATATATTGGAATTAGTCGATGATCATACCAGTACACTATCATTGTGTACTGATACTACACCTGCTCTTCCTTTGTTGAGTACATGACATCTTCAGGTGGCTGCTTCATGATCTCAACTGTGAGACCTCCGCTATCTGAGTCCTATGGCGATCCTCTTCCTCTGGACTGCTACATATTCCTATTTTTCTTCTTAGTTCATTATTCAGACTCAATCACTCTAAACTTATGCTTTTTTTTTGTTGCATCATAATTCTAAACTTGTTAGATGTTTAGGTATATACGTCTTTTATGTTCTAAGGAATTTATCTTCGCATTGATTTTGCTGAATTTTGAGTTTATGGGAACTGAACTTTTGAATTAATTTAAATATTGCTTTCTTAGTATTTTTTATCATGACTTAGTCTCTTAATTGGTAGTCGGGTTAAGTTTTGAGTTCATAGTTTGTTCTCCCACCAGAGAATTAGTGTGGGTGTTACTCACGACGGGTTAGGATCGTGACACCTTTACTATATAGCTAGACATGTCGATTATTCGTTATACATATTCAAATATTTTAGCTATTGTCAACTGAAACAAATCGCATTGCATCCATTACAAGATAATTTATTTCCATTTAATAATGTCAAGACCTTTGGAAAGAACTTTATGCTTCAAAGCATAAGCTATACTTTATCTTACAGTTTTTTTTGCACAATAATTTATTTGTACTCCACTGATATTATATCTTTATCTATAGACTATAAGTTCAAAACATCACTTTTTAAGTGAATAAAATATATTTGTATTGCGTATTTTATTTGATCAATCATTTATTTGTCCATACTATTTGATATTTTGAAATATTTGAAATCAAGATTCTTATTATCATTTGTAATGTTGAGTGTTATATTATATCAGAGACATCTTCGATAGTTATTTGACATCAATTTCAATACGACCTAACTTCTATAAATCTCTTTATTTTATTTATTTATTTATTTTTATCCTTTTTAAAAAGTCGACTCTTTGTCAAAATTTTATGAAATTTATGTCACAATGCATTTATAAAGCACTTGCCTCATTATTTTAACCATCCTGATCATTTACTCCTCTTTTTCTTTAAGGAGTATTATTTTTGAAATTGATCGTTCTATAATGTTACAGGTGTATCATTGACTTTGTTCTTTACGAAATTCTTATTTAAACATTTATAGTTGAATTATAACATACAGTTAGCATATAGATTTGGCGATTGATTTGTAACCTTTTACAAATGAATTATTTCTTGAACTTTCAATTTATATTTTATTTTAACGAGAATCTAGATAATTCTTCATACACATAATTTTCTGCTACTAATGATCTCACCCCTAATGTTAGAAAAGTTTAACATTTACGTTCAACCTCAATGGAGGATTCATTTTTGTGGAGAAATTAATCAAATATCTCATATTAAAATTTTTAGATGAAAAATATTTGATTCCTGACCTTAATCCAATTGTGATGGAAAAATCTTGTTGGCTTGACATGTGTTGCTACATGTTAAATAAACTCATCTTACATCAAAATTTATTTCAAAGTTTTGTTCTTATAACCAATAATTTAACTATAATTGAAGACATACAATTTCTGTTAAACCTACCAACATTATCAACATAATTTTGTAGTTTAAATTATGTTCTTAATTAATAATTCAAGTACAAAAATCAATTTATAAGTTTATAGCAAAGCACGTGTGACCATCTTATAAATGCTATTATTTGAATCATATAGTTGCAAACGATCCATATGGCAGGTGAACTGATCAATATTCACATTTTTATATTTCAAATTTTTAGAAGAAACAATCCCAACCTTAACTACTATAATGGTCATTTTATTATGAGAACAAGCAACATAAGATAATTCATAAAATATATTTTATTTCTTCAACATCTAACCATGTGAATTCTGAATTACTTTTGCATCATATTTGAATCGAAATGGCCAACCGGTCATACCAACTTTTATTTATTCTAGTAACTTCTATTTTACTTTTTCATGTGATTTCATCATCATGCCCATAATTGTATACAACAACAAAAGAAAAATTTCATATCTTTTTACATAAATATTTATAATCCTCTTTGATTGTAGTAATTTGAAGATACTAAATATTTCCATAGTTTATAGTCTCAATATAATAATTTTTGTTTTCAATTCTTTCGAAACTTCAAAGTTTTCTTTAGGCTTACTACATGAACAATTTCATTACTCCGGTAGTAGCACATTAACTCTTTTAAAGCTTATAATTAATTTGTATAATATCACATATTTCATGACACTGTTCGTATGGGGAACATCTCCTTCAAGGAGAAAGATTATATTATTATTGTCATTATCAAAATAATTATAAGCATGCCATGTTTTTTTACTTTACTTTTGTTGTATCATAGGTACATAATCAATGACAAATTTGTCATCACACAATAGTTATTTATACGTTGAGAAATCACTTGAAAAGTTATTATTTTAAATATCATTATTAATTAATAGATATATTCTTCTCCAATATGATTTACATAACCTAAAAAAAATACGTAATTCATGAATATAATAAGCTTAGGTATTAAGTAAATGGACAATTCACTAATTCAACAAATTTATAACACATTTTAATTTATTGAAGGCTAAATATATTGAATCATTTACTCAAAATTGATATTCTCTGATCAAGTCTGCTCTTTTCTTGCTTCCGAATTAATTTTTATTTACTATATTTTTCTCTTTTCTTTCTTTTGCCATTCTTTTCTTTCATTTTTTAATGTAAAAAAAGAATTAAAAAATGCAAATAAACTACAGAAATTTTATTTTTCTTTGGAAAAAGTAACTGCAAAATTTGCCTCCCAAATAATATTTTATAATTGTTTATAAAATATTGATATTTTAACGTCAAAATTTTTCAAATACAAAATATCTTAAAAAATCATCCTTCAAGTTCGATTTGATTTTTTGATCAAATTTGTTTTTAAATTTTGAATTGAGGTCGATTTGATCTTTCTTTACTAATGCACCATGAGTGAGATTCATAGAAGGATTAAATCAGTAATCACAAATGTCTATTATATACTACCTTATTTTATATTTGTGCAAGAAATTATATTCTTAACTTTAACTTGTGACCACCTAGCCAAATTTAAAGTTGAATCTTATAAATGGTGAACAATATACTTTTGTGCGTTTATATACTATAATTTTTTCGTTTATGGACTCATGAAAATAATATTATTTTCTTTTAATTTAATTTTAGCAGATGTATTTGATCAATTCAATTGTGTAAATCTAGTTATCCGTTTATCGTATTATAATTCATGATAAATGGTTTTAAAATATATATTAAAGATACGAAAGAAATAGATAAGGAGAAGTTAAAAAAAAGAGGGGAAAGAAGTGAATAAAAGAATGAAGCAAAGTAAAGATAGGTTAGGAATTAGGATCATTTTATTCCATGTTTGACTATTTATTTATATTTATATTTATATGAATAAATTATAATATAATTTTTTAAGCTAAATTTATCTATAATTTATTTAAATTCAGTTTATTTGTCGGCTCCACAAATGGGCGGTCTTGTTTAGTAGGCGTTTGGTCATGCGATATCATATCACGTTATGGTATCGTGAGATGGAATCAGTGTTTGGATATGCGATTTTACGCTGATTCCATCTCATGATTCCATATGAAGAGATGTGATTCCATATTCTCCAAAAATCATAATATGGAATTATATGTGAATTCCATATCATGATTTAAGATATTTTAATACAAAAATTGATCCACGAGTTTAGATTTTGTTAAAACAACTCCACATTCATATCTACTAACCATTTATTTCATATGTAAATAAAATTTATAATCACATCATTACTTTTTAAAATTTATTATTCTCACCGACATAAAATTTATTATTCTCACCAACATATAGTTACTTTAACTCACACCAACCGATTGCTGAGTAATAAATTTGTTCTTTTCATTTACTCCAACACTTAATTTATTACTTCTACCGTTTTGTATTTATTACAACTATAGTTATATCTATTTGAACATGGAGTGAAAGGTCTTCTCTTCATTTACTCTAATAAATTGATATGAAAGTTAGGTTGGATAGGCTTAAATGCATAATTATTTATACTCGACCATAAAATCTTGAAGAACAGTTGTTGAACCAACGTCACAATATCCATTTCCTCCACATGATAACTTTAAATTACATCCTTAGAATAAATATTATTTATTTACACAAAGCTGTCTCATTTACATCACATATGTTTTTAGTAATTCTTTATAAAATGTTTGTTGGTAGATAAATATTATGTTGTTGATGTTGGTTTCCGAAACACAAAAGGATTTTTAGCTCCACACAAAAGACTACGCTATCATTTGCAAGATTACCAAGGAAGTGAAAGAGAGCCTCAAAATGCCAAAGAACTGTTTAATTATAGGCATTCATCTATGTGCAATGTGATTGAACGGACTTTTGGAGCTTGGAAAAATGGATTTTGAATATTGAAACAAGTCGTGAACCATTATGATATTGATACACAAGTGAAAATTGTCATAACTTGTGTAGTGTTACATAATTATTTGCGATAATACCAAATACTGATGAAATTTTTATGGTCTATGAGCATGAAAATATAGTTGTGGGTGATATTGACCAACAAATGGCTCAAAGTAACAATGTTGGTTTGTCTTCTCAGTCGAGAAATGCAAGTTCAACGTGAGGAAATTATCTGTAGTATGTGGGAGGATTATATTAAAGACTAGTACACTACAATTTATGTTCAATTTTTTTTTTACTAAAGTAAAGTTAGATGAAACAATTACTTAAGTGGAGAATACATAGCTTTGTAATAATTTATTATGCAATTTTATAAATTTTTGTTTATTTGATAAGATTGAATAAACAATTGGGGCTATTTTAATAGTTTTACAACTTATAGAATTTTTATGTTTATGAGAAAATATGCAACACAAAAATTTCATATCGCATGTCCAAACAAAACATCAATTTCATCTCATGATTCCATATTATGATACCATATCATAATTTCATATCATGATACTATATCGCATGGTCAAACTGACCCTAAGTCTTTGTAGCAGGTCATATGGTCTTTTTGTCCACCTAATGACAACAGTCAACAAAGTACGAAAAAAGAGTAGAGAATCATTTCAACTCATTTAAAACAAAGGCGTTGGTCTACATAGTTAACTTCATCTTTAAGAAAGAAAACTAAAACTACATATAATTTAGGCCAAATTCATCGGTGACCCTCTAAAATTGACAATAAATTTTACTTAGACATCTTAACTAAGCGATATTCATTTTAAACACAGCATGTAGAATTCCGTTATATTATTTTGACACTATTCTAACAATAAACAAAAAACTGAAGAAGAGTGCAATACATTTGTTGATGACGTGGCAAACAATCAATTAAATGATTACATGTGTTATTTTCAGTTAAAATTTATTTTAAAATCTATTTAGTAAATAAAATAAAAATATTATTCTAAAAAAAATCTCTTTTCTCATTACACTCAAAATCTCTTTTGCGCTTTTTTAAAAAAAAATTATTCTTTTCTTTTATTATTTTTCATATTTATTCTTCTTCTTTCTTTAGTGTTGTTTTTTGAGAAGAAAAGAGGGAGAGGAAGAAAGAAAGAGAGAATAAATATGAAATATGGGTGTTGGTATCCATTTTTCCGGCAAAAAGTGGAGTGAGGTGATGGTAGATTTAGAAAAGCATACAATGAAGAAGAAGAAAAATGACTTAAAAACGAATTTGAATAAAAACTTTGGCCTCCACTAAAGGAGTTTAAGCTTGAAAAAAAAGGTGGCGGTGGTGACTGTGGGGTCCAGCCCCATTATTCAATTATTGTTTTTTCAACATTTGTTGCACCATTATTCAATTATTGCTTTTCAACAATTGCTGCATGCAATTGTCAATGGTTGGCAGTAAATGTTGAGAAACACAACTTTCGGTGGGTGTTGAAATTTGTTATTGCAAATTTCTTCTATAAAAGGAGCTTATTAGCTCATTTGTAAAATACCAATTCACAGAGAAAGAAAAATATAGAGAGTTGTGAGGTTCTCATAGACTATACAAGAAAAATAGTCTGTGAAGAAAAATAGAGTGTGAGCGATATTTTAGTAAGGTGAAAAATCAAAAGAGTGTTATTTCTTTTGGGTGTGTAGTAGTCACTTTGAGTATTGTATTCGTGACTACATGGTATAAAATTCCTTACTATAGTGATATCAGTTGCTCCTCTTGACCCGTGGTTTTTCCCTTATTTAGAAGGGTTTCCACGTAAAATTCTTGGTGTCATTATTTTCCCATTCTATTTCTTTCATTTGACCATATATATTTTAGTGTTAGTTCGCATTTTCCCAACAAACTGGTATCAGAGCCAAGGTTTTATCTGAGTATGCTCTATGATTGCAGCACAGTCTGAACTTCTACATCAGAAAAGATTTACTTTGGTTTGCAATAACTATATTTTTTTGGGATAAACAATGGAAGCCAACACAAGTAGAATGGTTACTTTAAATGGTGTTAATTATGCCATTTGGAAGGGAAAAATGGAAGATCTGCTTTATGTCAAGAATTTTTATCAATCAGTCTTTACAGCTGTAAAGCCTGACAATAAAACAGATGAAGAGTGAAATCTGTTACATAGATAGGTTTTGTGGATTCATTATGCAATGGGTTGACGATAATGTGTTGAATCATATTTCTGGGGAGACACATGCTCGAACCCTATGAAAGCATCTTGAAAGTCTGTATGCTCGGAAAACTGGCAACAATAAAAAGTTCTTAATAAAGCAGATGTTGAGTTTAAAGTATCATGATGGTTCTCCGATAACAGGCCATCTGAATAATTTTCAGGGGATCATGAACCAGTTATCTGATATGGGCATTAAATTTGATGAAGAAATTCAAGGCTTGCTTCTACTTAGTTCCCTACCAGACTCTTGGAAATCATTTAGAACTTCATTGTCAAATTCTGTTTCGGATGGTGTGATCTCAATGGATTCTGCCAAGAGTAGTGTCTTCAACGAAGAGATGAGAAGAACATCTCAAGGTTCTTCTTCGTCAGATGTCCTGATAACTGGCTCTAGGGGGAGAAACAAAACTCGTGGTTCTCAAAATAGAGAACAAAATAAGAGCAAATCCAGAGGCAGACTTAAGGATATTGAGTGCTATCATTGTGGCATGAAAGGGCACCAAAGAAATTCTGCAGGAAGTTGAAGAGGGAGAACAAAAATAAAGAGGAAACTAAAGAAGATGGCAATGAAAATTGCCTAGCCACATCACCACCGAAGATCTTATTACCGTCCTTGATACGGATATGATAAATATTGCTTGTGACGAGTCAAGTTGGGTTGTGGACACTGGTGCCGCATCTCACGTGACATCAAGGAAGGAATTTTTCTCGTCCTATACTCCTGGTGATTTTGGAACCTTGAGTATAGGTAATGAGACTGTTTCTAGGGTGGTTGGTATTGGTACAATTTGTTTGGAAACTAGTGTTGGAACTAAACTAGTTTTGAACAATGTGAAACATGCTCCTGATGTTCGTTTGCACCTGATTTCTGCTGGTGTTTTGGTTGATGAAGGATATGTTAGTACCAACGGTGATGGAAAATGGAAACTCATTAAGGGTTCCTTGGTTGTGGCTCGTGGTAACAAACGTCGTAGTTTATACTGGACTACGGCTTCTACTTGTGTGGATATGGTAAATGCGGTTGAGAGCAATGACTCTTCAACATTATGGCACAAGAGGCTTAGCCATATTAGCGAGAAAAGGACTTAATGTTCTAGCTAAGAAGAAATTATTGTCAAATTTCAAAAGTGTTAAATTAGAAAAGTGTGAGCACTGCTTGGCTGGTAAACAAAATAGAGTTTCTTTTAAGTCCTACCCTTCTTCAATAAAGACTGAGTTGCTTGAATTGGTGCACTCTGATTTATGCAGTCCAATAAAGACAAAGACATTGGGTAGTGCACTCTACTTTGTCACTTTTATTGATGACTGCTCAAGAAAACTGTGGGTCTATGTCTTGAAGACTAAAGATCAAGTGTTAGGTGTCTTCAAGCTGTTTCAGGCTTCAGTTGAAAGAGAAACTGGAAAGAAACTGAAATGTATTCGTACGGATAATGATGGTGAATATTGTGGACCATTTGACGAGTACTGCAAGCATCAAGGTATTATACACCAGAAAACTCCTCCTAAGACTCCTCAGCTTAATGGTTTGGCTGAGAGGATGAACATGACCTTGATGGAAAGGGTTAGATGTTTGCTTTCTGAATCAAAGTTGCCGAACTCATTTGGGGTGAGGCTTTATTGACTGCTGCACATGTTATTAATCTATCTCATGTTATTGCTTTTGCAAAGTGATGTACCAAATAGTGTTTGGTATGGAAAGGATGTTTCCTATGACCATTTGAGAGTATTTGGTTGCAAAGTTTTTGTACATGTGCCGAAAGATGAGAGGTCAAAGTTAGATGCCAAGACAAGGCAATGCATTTTTGTTGGATATGGCCTTGATGAATTTGGTTACAAGCTATATGATCCAATTGAGAAGAAACTTGTGAGAATCCGTGATATTATTTTCATGGAGAATCAAACAATTGAAGATATTGACAAAATGGAGAAGCTAGAATCTTCAAGTTTGGATGGCATAATTCATCTAGATAAAGTTCCTCACAAAAGTATGCATGATGTTGTTGGGTTTGATGATCACGGTGACGCCCATAATCATGTATCGAATCAACATGTTGATGTTGATAATAACAATGATATTGTTATTGATGATCCTCCTGCTCATGAAGTTGTGGACGAATCAAATATTCCACTAAGGAAGTAGTGCATTTTTGTTGGATATGGCCTTGATGAATTTGATTACAAGTTATATGATCCAATTGAGAAGAAACTTGTGAGAAGTCGTGATATTATTTTCATGGAGAATCAAACAATTGAAGATATTGACAAAATGGAGAAGCTAAAATCTTCAAGTTTTGATGGCATAATTCATCTAGATGAAGTTCCTCACACAAGTATGCATAACGTTGTTGGGTTTGATGATCACGATGACGCCCATAATCATGTATCGAATCAACATGTTGATGTTGATAATAACAATGATATTGTTATTGATGATCCTCCTGCTCATGAAGTTGTGGACGAATCAAATATTTCACTCAGGAGGTCCACAAGGCAGCGGGTTCCTTCCTTCCGTTATTCACCCAATGAGTACGTATTACTCACTGATGGAGGAGAACCTGAATGTTATGAGGAGACCATAGAAGATGAGCACAAGGATCAATGGATTGAAGCCATGGAAGATGAGATAAAGTCTCTGCATGAGAACCACACTTATGAGTTGGTAAAATTGCCCAAGGACATGAGAGCTTTGAAGAATAAGTGGGTGTTCAAAGTTAAAGTTGAAGAACACAACTTGAAGCCAAGGTACAAAGCTAGATTGGTTGTTAAGGGATTTAGTCATAGAAAGGGTATTGACTTTAACGAAATATTTTCTCATGTTGTGAAAATGTCCTCGATTCGTACAGTTCTAGGTTTGGCTACTAGTCTTAATTTAGAGATTGAGCAGATGGATATGAAGACGGCTTTCCTTCACGGTGACCTAGAAGAAGAAATTTATATGGAACAACCTGAGGACTTCAAAGTAGAAGGTAAAGAAAATTTTGTGTGCAAACTCAAAAAGAGTCTTTATGGCTTAAAGCAAGCCCCTAGACAGTGGTACAAAAAGTTTGAATCTGTTATGGGGGAGCAAGGCTATAAGAAGACTTCTTCAGATCATTGTGTATTTGTACAAAAGTTTTCTGACAATGATTTTATCATCCTCTTGTTGTATGTGGATGATATGTTGATTGTGGGCAAGAATACTTTCAAGATTAATGAGTTGAAAAAAGAGTTGCGTAAGTCTTTTCAAGACTTGGGTCATGCCAAGCAAATTTTGGGCATGAGAATTACTAGTCTCAGAGATGAAAGAAAGATTTATTTGTCACAGAAGAAGTACATTGAACGTGTACTAGAGCGCTTCAATATGAAGAATGCTAAGCCTGTTAGTACACATCTTGCTTGTCATATAAAGTTGAGCAAGAAGATGTGTCCTACAGTTAGGGAGGAAAAAGAGAGAATGATCAAAGTTCCATATTCCTCCGTTGTAAGTCTAATGTATGCAATGGTATGCACTAGACCTGATATTACTCACGCAGTTGGAGTTGTCAGCAGATTTCTCAACAATCCGGGAAAAGAGCATTGGGAAGTTGTGAAGTGGATACTCAGGTATCTTAGAGGAAGCTCAGATGAATGCTTGCGTTTTGGAACATCAGATCCAATCTTGAAGGGCTATACAGATGTTGATATGGCAGGTGACCTTGATAACAGAAAATCCACTACTGGATATTTGTTTACTTTTTCAGGGGGAACTATATCATGGCAGTCGAAGTTGCAGAAGTGTGTTGCACTATCTACAACTGAAGCTGAGTATATTGCGGCTACTGAAGCCGGCAAGGAGATGATATGGCTCAAGCGATTTCTTCAAGAGCTTGGTTTGCATCAGATAGAGTATATTGTCTATTGTGACAGCCAGAGTGCAATAGACTTGAGCAAGAACTCCATGTACCATGCAAGAACAAAACACATCGACGTCATATATCATTGGATTTGTGAGAAAGTGGTAAGTGAATCATTCCACGTCAAAAAGATCCACACAAGTGAAAATCCTGCAAATATGCTGACCAAGACGATACTGAAAGACATGTTCGAGTTATGCAAAGAACTTATGGGTATGAGTTCTCTCTAAAGAAGATGAAGATACCTCCTTCCAGTGAATGGGACTGGAGGGGGAGATTTGTGGGGTCCAGCCCCATTATTCAATTATTGTTTTTTCAACATTTGTTGCACCATTATTCAATTATTGCTTTTCAACAATTGCTGCATGCAATTGTCAATGGTTGGCAGTAAATGTTGAGAAACACAACTTTCGGTGGGTGTTGAAATTTGTTGTTGCAAATTTCTTCTATAAAAGGAGCTTATTAGCTCATTTGTAAAATACCAATTCACAGAGAAAGAAAAATATAGAGAGCTGTGAGGTTTCCATATACTATACAAGAAAAATAGTCTGTGAAGAAAAATAGAGTGTGAGCGATATTTTAGTAAGGTGAAAAATCAAAAGAGTGTTATTCCTTTTGAGTGTGTAGTAGTCACTTTGAGTATTGTATTCGTGACTACACGGTGTAAAATTTCTTACTATAGTGATATCAGTTGCTCCTCTTGGCCCGTGATTTTTCCCTTATTTAGAAGGGTTTCCACGTAAAATTCTTGGTGTCATTATTTTACCATTTTATTTCTATCATTTGACCATATATATTTTTGTGTTAATCCGCATTTTCCCAACAGTGACTTGAAAAATGGAGAAGAAGAAGAGAAAATAAAATTTAAAAATGGTAAATTAAGTCTTTCACGCGCTATTGTTGAGTGTTGGTGTAATGTCACACCAACATTGAGTGTATCACACTTACTTTGACATGTCAGCAAAAAGTGTCAAAATGACACAACAGAACCCTATATGAGGTGTCTAAAATGAACATCGTCTAGTTGAGGTGTCTAAGTGAAATTTGGTGCCAACTTTAGGGGTTCACCGATGAATTTGACCTATAATTTAATACTTTCTCCATTCAATAATAGTGGTTCACTATACTATTTTGGAATGTTCAATAATATTTGTCGAATTTATAGAATCAATGGATAATTTTACATTTAGTTCATAATTCACCCTTATAATTAATTATAGTCATTTCTCAGTATGTTTTCAAAATATTGAATTTATTATATTTAAAGAATAATATAATTTACCTTTTTATTTATAATTTCTTAAGAAGTGTCTAAAGTTAATAGTGAATAAATATTATTAAACATAATTAAGAACGAGTATCGCATTATTTCAAAGACAGAATGATAAACAGGTAACGTATTGGGGGCGAACAGATCCTTCTAGCATATAATGGTAAGCGTCAAAAAATTTTATCAATAAAATTCAAAATATAAAAAATAAATATAAGAAGAAATCAATAGTAGACAAATTTAGTATAAAAAATTTTCGTCCAAAATCTGTCCTATTGTTATTTTTAGATAAAAAATACATGTTTTTGAATAAATAATTTTTTTTCTTTTAAACACATTTTAGTCCTAATAAAAAATAATATATATATATAGTAATTTATTATTAAATTTTATTTAAATAACAATAAAAAAATTCTACCAAAATAATAATATTTTTATTTCTTAATATCTTTTAATTGAAGAAGAATAAGCATTTAAAAATATTATTGTAAAGTGACAACACAATAATTATAATATCATAAAATATAAAAAATCATCACATTTCTTCGAATCACAAAATATTTTCAAACTATTATTGTTAGAGTTATCTTTTTTTAACTCCTTTTCCACATAATTTTAAAATAAGGGAATATATTAATATATATTTTTTCTACTTCAATTCGGAAAAGATTAAAAAATAAAATATTTTTAGTTAGTAAGAATTTTGCTTTAATAATTATCTAAATCAAAATTAGTATATATATATTTTTAAAATATATGAGATAATTCTATTTTAATTAATAAATTGAGGATAAGAAGAAAAATGATTACATTCTATTTTTATATTAGCTAAAGTGATTTTAAAAGAAAGAAAATAAGAAAAATATTTTATTAAAATATAATGTGATTAAAAAGAAAAGAAAAAACATATTTATTTGGAAAGTGATATTTATTACCCATAACAACAAGGACATTATTTTACCAAATTTTTTTTTAAGAACATTTTTGTTCAATTTCAAATAATTTAAAAGTATTTTTTTGACCCTTTCTCCATTTCATATAAATGTCTTATCCTTCTTGATTTTTAAAAAAAAAATTAATTTTAATATTTCACATGAGATATTTAATATTAAGATATTAAAAAATATTTAAATATATTATACACATTTTTAATTTTTGGACCTAATATTTTTTAATTTTTTTTACCTTAATTCATATTATGTCAAACTCAAACACATAAATTAAAATGAAGAAAGTATAATATCCTTCCTTCATTTCAATTTATATGATAATATTTAAATAAATTTAGAATTTAAAAAATGAATACTTTTATAACTATACTAGTTACCAAGAGTCCGCCTTGTACATGGCTCAATAACATTAATATTTGCATTTATAATTTATTTTAAGTTATAAGTAGAATTTAAACTTAATTATAAATATATAACTATATATTTAGTCAATAATGATAAAATAATAGGAAAATCAATTAATTATGTCCAATGTTCCCCAATTTGGGCCTAGCTAATTCTAGATATTTTTCATTTTATTTGTATGAAGTTGAAGTTGTGTTTGATTATATTATTTAGAATGTGGAAAAATATTCATATTAGAATATTTTACTATTATAAAAGTGAGTGATAAAATAAGCTATAAGTTATTTTTTAAATCTGAAATATAATTTTAAATTAAATTTTGAATTTTTATGGTCAAACATTGATTTTCACTTCTAGCATATTAAAATTAAACATATTTCAACTTCAACATTATTTACTTAATTTTCAAATTATTTTTCAAAGGCATAGGATTATATATTAATTAATATAAATATTGTGGTAAATATTTTCATATTAATTATTAATTTAAGAGACATATAAAATTTAAAATGAAAAAATAAATATAATGGGTACAAAATATAGATGGTGCCCATAAATTGTTACAAGAAATGTGCGTTCTTTTTATTGATATGAGAAAAACCAAAAAAAAATACTTCTGCAATTGCTCATTTCGTTCACATCTAAGTTACACGTATAACTATAAAAATTAAGATTCACATTTTTTTGGAACAAAATTATCTTTATTCAAAAATTAACATTTGATCGTGAAAATTTTAAATTTTATTCGAAGTTGTTTTACAAATTTGAATAATAACTTATAGCTTATTTTTAAATTCATTTTTAAAATAGTAGCACATTCAAAACAAATATTATTTTGAATATATTAAAAAAATATAACCAAATATAACTCTAACTTCAAAATTCAAAATAAAATATAAATTATTTGGAATAAATTATGACCTTAAGTGAAAAAAAATTGGAGAATATTTAATTACTTTTCTTGTTATTTTTTTTAAAAAAATTATTATTATTATTATAATAATAATAAATTATGGATTTATAGGTCATTTATAAAGTGTATTAAAAAAGTAATGCTCGCATTAATTTTGTATAATATTACTATCTTATTTGATACAAATATATTTTCAATTTATGAGCATTAGTTATACCGGAGCCATCATATTGTTAGGGGTTCACCTTTTGAAGGAAAATATTAATATTTATGTATGATTAAAATTATTTTTTATGCATATATATCGTAGATGTCGAACCTCTTCTTATATTAAATCACATTATTAATAATTCTGTCTTCGCCATTAAATTTATACTCTTTATTGTTTTTTAAGATATACACACGCGTGCTACCGCTTTGTCCAACGTGTGTGTATATCTAAATATAAATGTCAAAAAGCAACACGTGTCATATGATTTATCTTTTTAGAATCTTAGATGAACATTTTTTTCAGAACAAACAAGTAATGAATGTCGTGGGTAAACTAGACATATTTTTGTATTTACTTGAATTCATTCACAAGGCCTTCACATGTTTGATCAGTTCCTAAGTTCCATCATTTTGTGTACAAACCATAGGCAATACCATGTCCCATCACATGGCTTAACTTGGTTTCATTGGCCAATCTTCAATCTACCTCGTGGTATTGCAGTTGAAAGCACACAACAAAATAGCTAAAAGTTACACAATCTGAAGTGTTGGGAAACAGGAATGGATATCTTAAATTCTTGGTTGAGATTGTTTCAACTTTAGATATTATCACGTGAATGTAGTCATCTTTCAATCTAAAATTGACATTTGATTAGTCCCTAGTTTCTCTTGTTTTGTGTGAACTACTATTTTTAACTTGCAATTTAGCAAGACACGAAGCTAGATAGATATATACACATATATTTTTTTGGTTTCTTATTCTATTATGAAGTTCGACTATTTAGAATTCACATTACATATGGCTCTACTTAAGAGAAAACACTTTATATCAAGGATTCTACATAGGGCTCTATTCGAGAGAAAACACTCTATGTCTAGGATTCTTTCTTTCTTTGATTAAGAAAGAAACAACTTCATCAATTGGATCAGATCTTCTGATGATAGTATGTACTTTTACGCATTGGCAAAGTCAATTTTTGTAAAGAGTGTCCTGGATTTTGGTGTATATGTATTAAAGAAAAAAAAATTGACCTATATATTTTATACAATTTTCTATATAGATAATATAATTTTTCGATAAAAAATGTTCAATTTGTCACCGTAGACTTAGCCATGTACGTAGAATCTAGAATCTAATACAGATATTTGATTGCCCGGGTTTCTGCAAGTATTAGTAGCCACATATTCCCTTTAAAATAACGTCAGCAATGCGGTCATGCATCTGACTATACGTAATCATTAAGAATACAAGTGTGGTCTCACTTTCTCATCTACGTGGGGTCGTTTTTTAGACACGCCAATAAAGATATTTTTTGTCTCCGTATTTTGAGAGATAACTATTCTAAATTTAACTATCAATCCGAATATTTATTATTTTTAAATATTGCTAAGTTTTTTTGACAAATTATTTTACAAGTTTTTTTTTTTTAATTAATTTTTTTGTGTTCAATCGAACACAGTCGCTTAAAATGGAACAGTACGACTAATAAGCTAAACCCTCTATTAGTAAATTTGTGAGGCAATGTGTACACTTATTATTATTGGAGTTAAAATTAGAAATTTGGAGGTTTTAAATTTTAAGATAAAAGAGAAAAATATTGCAAAGTACCGTGAAAAGCATTTTTACCGCCATTTCTTTCCACTGAGTTGTCAATCAATTTTGTTAGGGGGTCACAAGTTAATATACATCTACAGAAAAGTTAGTGAGTTCATCCGAACTCACGAACCCCTACCTAGCTCCGCCTCTGAGGCTTATCAAGAAAAACATTTGAGAACATACTTTAAATCATAATTTCCACTATTGCCCTTTGTGAAATCATAAATTTAACTTTGTAAGTAGTGCAGTTCATCTCCTATAAAATATAAAACTTCAATAAAGAAAAAGGCATATATAAAAAAAAATTCAGATATCCATCTTGAAATATGAACAATTCAATTATTTTAAGCAATGAAAATAACCTTAAAATTCAGTTAATATGGACTGTGGGAGTAGGATTTATTGTCTTCCAAAAGAGTATTTCTTATTTTCCTACCGCTTTCTTCCCGCCAAGTCTTCTTCTCGTACCATATTTATTTTATTTTTTAGTTCATATTAAGTGAATTATTTAACATATTAATAAGAAAAATATTTACCGACAAAAATTAAAAGTTTTTTTTTATTCTTAATTTCTATAAGAAAATGTAAAATAGTTAAGAAGCTCACTAAATGAAGGATATATATGAAAAAAGGTCACTGGATATTGCTTGACAAGCTACTAATGAGTTAATAGACCAAGAGAAAGAGACATTGATGAATTTGGAGAAATGGTTCGTGATCGAGGAACGTGCGCTAAGACAGAGATAATGCTCAAAGTGGATCCAACTTGGGGATGCATACTTCAATGTTGTCCTAAAAGAAAGAACTCAGAGGAAGCAAATTAGGGGCATTACAACTCAAGCAGGACTGTTGACTGAACCTAAGAAAATCCAATATGAGTTTACTGTCACGCTCCGAGCTTACACCTTGGAAGTAACTGACACTCGAAAATCATTATTGGTTCCCAAGCGAATCGTTGGTCTGGCTCATTACTCAGCGGAAGACTCACTCAACAATATATGAAAACTCATGATGTAAAAATAACTTTAAAAAACTTAATTTAAATTCAACTCCAATAATAATCTGAAATTAATTTAACAAGTATTAGTTAAATGCCTCATGGACTCAAAACATTACAACAACAAAGGAAATAATGATAGACTCCTCGACCCTTAAACTATCTATGAAACCTCTATTGTTACAGAAGGATTATTGGGACAAGACCCATGACATCCTAACAACTGAAAGAAATAAATGAAACCCTTCGAAAGCAAGGAGGCTCACCAAAGCTAACTGAAACTGCAAGTGGTATCAATAGAGTCTCTGTTGATGACCCTGAATACCTGTATCTGCATCATAAAATATGCATGCCAAATGACGTCAGTACATGAAATGTACGAGCATGTAAGGGGAATTCTAAAGCATAAATATAAGTTTGAACTGATATAAAAGAAACATACTTACCTCTCCTCAAACTCACTCAACTCAACTCAAACTCCACTCAAGAATAAGATACTTAACTCAAGATACTCAATGATAAAGCAACAATAAAAGATGCAATATATGAAAAGTTTTCAAAACAGTAGATAATAGCTCAATTGTATGTAAAGATACAATCATAACCCAATTGTATGTAAAAATACAATAATAACTCTTATTTGAGAGATTCTCTCACCGATAACCATCACTATGAGCTATGTGATGATACATCATCTCGCCCACGCTGCTAGAACTGTCCTATACCTTGCCGGAGTATAAGACATCCTCAACTAAGTGGATCCACTAACCTATGCTTAAAAAGCAATAAGGAATCATCTAAAAAGTATGACCATTTACCCATGTTGGCATACATGGTTTATGAGGACTTTGAGTTGTCTGAACTCATCCCCATATCAGTGCTCAATACTACTCCCAATAATATAACTCATGCGCATATGTTTAAAAACATTTCCTCATCCTCATACTTTGAGATTATTACTCAAAAGGTTCTCTTAAAAGAGATAGTGCTCAAAACTCCTCATGAACTCATTTGAAAATCGAAGTTTCCTCTCATTTTAAATGTAAAAACATTTACTCTTGAGAATACTTTGTTCCCATATATTCATTTTGAAAAATGAAACTCAACTCTCCTCATCCTTATTTACTCAAGTCTTAAATTTTTTTATAAATAATTGTAAAAGACTTCTCAAAATAGGGTTCATGCCGAATTATGGACGTGAACGACTCAATTCAAGATTTTCAATAACCATACATAGAACTCAATACTCGGAACTCAAAGAATCAATGATACTACTCATATCAATAATGCTCGACTCATAGGGTTCATGCGGAATTATGGGCATGAACAACTCAACTCAAGGACCTCCGTGTATAACATATGATAATCCATAATTATAAGATATAATTTTAAAAAGGATTAGGAACTGATCAACACTCAAGAACTTAGAACTCGAAGATACTACTCCTCTTAAAGATTCTCAATTGATGGAGTTCATGTGGAATTTATGGGCATGAACGACTCGACTCAAGGATCTCAATAATAATGTAGCCTCATGAATACACTCTCCTCATTCTCATACTCACTTACTCAAGTCTTGAAACAATTATAAGTAGTTGTAGAAGACTCCTCGAAAAGACTCAAAAAGACTCAAAAAGACTTTTTCAAACTTTACTCTCAACTCTACCTCGAATTTGAATTATGAATTCAACGATCATGATTATGTTATATTTTTTCTTGATGATTAGATGTAGTTTGGATAGAAAAAATTGAGAAGTGATCGATGAGATGGTTTAATAGGACTCAAATGAAAAGAAGGGCGGAAGAGTAAGGGACCTGGGACCCTGACACACTGAGTGGCGCGGGCGCCAGCCCCTAAACTTCAGAACCACTTCCCTGGCACAGTGCAGGCGCCCCGCGCTAGCCCCCTTGGATCATCTGGGGTGCGTAGCGCCACCCTCTCCCCAGATTATTTCGATGAATTTTCTTTTCAATTTTCCAGCCCTACCTCATCTAGATTCAAATGTTTTCCTCTAAATTCTCTTAGATTCATATATTAAAAACACATATCAAAACCCCAATCTAAATCTACCAAAACAATCACTCATTCGCAAGATCCTCACCTCAAGAACTTAACAAGACTTCATTAACAAGGAATGAAGCTAAAACCTCAAAAAGTCTTCAAGAACTCAAATCATTCAACCTCAATAACTAAATAATGGATAAAAATCACATGATTGATGTGCGGGTGAAAGAACCCAATACCATGAGAACTTACATACCTCAAAGAAATAGATTCTTGGCGAAATCTTGGATGAACGCTTGGAACCTAGAACTTTTTCTCCTCTTGAATCTTCTCTCTAAAGCCCTAAACATTTTGGGGGTGAATGAAACTGATTCTAATCAGTTTAGACCCTAAATTGGATGTAATTCACGCTTAGACTAAGTGGGGGTAAGGAAAATACTAAAGTACCCCTCTTTAGTTCAGGTGAACAGGCCCTATCTGGAGAGGCTGTACTGAAACGATCATATCTCCCTCATCCAAACTCAAATTTTAGCAAACTTGGTAACGTTGGAAAGAGGACTCAAAGATCTTCGATTTGATACCTCATGGGCCACCTAACTCATTATGTGCTAAAAGTTATGGTTGTTTGAAATTGACCCAAAACTTTAAAAATCTTACAAATGACTTGAATTTATTTTCCTTTAGTTCTTTTTGGAACTCGAGGTGCTACATCTAGCGACCTTGACACCAAAAAAAAATTAAATTCGTCGGTCGAATCTTACTCAAAGTGAATGGTTCGAGTTTTAGCTCAAAAAAATTTGGGGTGTTACAATATCTCCCCTTGAGATAATTCGTCCTCGAATGACGGCTAGACTGGGAGTGAAACGTGGTTACTTTTACTATCTCTTCCGACTCATGAACTTGCCTACTAACATAGGCTGAACTGATTCATACCAAGAGTTGGGACTTCCTGTAGCACCATGCAATCAAGACATTTGAAGGTCAGTTGAGTTTACTTTCAGCACAGTTGAAACCAAAAATGACAAGGGAAGATGATGATAGAGGGCTGGCTGTGGTTACTCGTAGTGGAAAGGTAGCGATAGGCGATGTGATCGGTAATGAAGAAGCTCAAATGCGTGAAAAAGACAAAAGCATGGAGGAAGAAAAAATACCCATCCATCAAAGCATTGCTGAAGGACCACAAAAAGGTGTGGAGACACACAATCCAATCCCAAAAGTTATGCAACCTTTACCCAAAATATCCCCTCCATTTCCCCAACTCCTTAAGAAGAAGAATGAAGATGAGAAGTTCAAGAAGTTTTTATCGGTATTCAAGACATTATTGATTAGTCTCCCTTTAGTGGAAGCCTTGTTGAAAATGTCGGGTTATGCCAAGTTTATGAAGGAGTTAGTCACAAAGAAAAGGAGCTTGGATTTTGAGACAATCGAAGTTTCCCATAGTTGTAGTGCAATTATGACTAAGGAGATGATCAAAAAGAGAGAAGATCCCAGAGCGCTCACCATCCCATGCACCATCGACATGCTCTAATTCGCTAAAGCCCTATGCGATTTGGGAGCAAGCATCAGCCTAATTCCATATGCGATCTATAAACAACTTGGGTTGGGTGAACCGAAAACCACAACAATGAGACTCTTGATGGTGGACCAATCAATTAAACATCCTGCGGGAATACTATATGACACCTTGGTAAAGGTTGACCGATTCATTTTTCCGGCTGATTTTGTCATTTTCGATTGTGAAATAAATGCTGAAATTCCCATCATTTTGGGAAGACCAAACCGGGAGAGCGTTGGTGGATGTTGAAAGCGGAGAACTGAAGTTTCGGATGAACGAAGATGAAGTAACCTTTAGACAACATGCTCAAAGCATCAGCAACAACATTAGCCTTACTTGGGTGATAGAGAATACTCATGTCATAATCCTTAAGTAATTCCAACCACTTCCTCTGTCTGAGATTAATTTCTTTTTGACTGAAGACTTTTGTGATCGGTGAACACATCAACATGAACACCATAAATAAAAATGATGTTTTGATATCCATTTGATGAATAAATAATTTATGAATAGATGCCAAAGCAAACAAAACACGAATAGAGGAGATTCTAGTCACAGGAGCATAAGTATCAAAATAATCAACATTTTATTTTTGAGTAAATCCTTTAGCAACAAGTCTAGCTTTAAACTTATCAATAGAACCATCAAGAAAATATTTTCTTCTGAAAATCCATTTACAACCAATGAGTTTAGTTCCCAGGGGTAAATCAACTAACTTCCAAGTATTATTTTGTAATATGGAATTTATTTTCGATTTAATGGCTTCTTTCCAATGAGGTGCATAAGGAGAAGAAGCTGCTTCAGAAAAGGTTAAATGATCATTATCAACAATATAAGTATAAAAATCATTGCCAAATTTTTTTTCTATCCTTTGCCTTTTACTTCTCCTCAATTCCTCACTTTCAGAAACATCTTGAAAAATTGGAACACTAGAATTATTTTCCTTTATAAAAGTAGATTCATGAGAGATATTATCACGTTTTAAAGGAAATATATTTTCAATAAATTTGGCATTTTTTGTTTCAACTATTGTATTGTGTTCAATCACATCACTATTGATAACAAGAAATCTATATGCAGCACTATTATTAGCATAACCAATGAACATACAATTAGAAGTCTTGGACACAATTTTCCTTTTCTTAGGGTTAGGCAACATAACATCGGCAAGGCACCCCCACACTTTCAACTATTTCAAATAAGGGGGATAGCTTTTCCATAATTCATAATGGGTTTTTCCAATTTTCTTGTAAGGAATTCTATTTTGTAAATGACAAGCAGATAGAATAGCTTCACCCCAAAAATTATCAGATGCACAAGAACTAACAAGCATACAATTCATCATTTCTTTTAAAGTCCTATTTTTCCTTTCAGCTACTCCATTTGATTCGGGTCAGTTTGGAGGAGTAACTTCAATTCCTTGTTTTTCACAAAAATCATTAAGCAAAATATATTCGCCACCTCTATCAGATCTTACTCTTTTAATCTTCCTATTCAGTTGATTTTCCACTTCTGATTTATATAATAAAAACATTTCAAAAGCATCATCTTTATTTCTCAACAAATATACTCTTGTATATCTAGAAAAATCATCGATAAATGTGACATAATAACTTTTACCACCTCTAGTTATAGTTTGTTTCAAGTCTCCCAAATTCAGTATGCACTAAATCCAATAAATTGATTCTCTAAAAGTAGAAGCATGAGACTTTTTAAATTGTTTAGCCTCAGCACAAATTTCACACTTATCAATACTTGAAAAATTAACATTATCAATAAGGCCGTCAGAATGCATTTTCTTAATATAAGATTAACTAACATGTCCAAGTCTAGCATGCCATAAATCGAAAGAATCAATCAAATAAGCAGAAGTACTAGCATTTTCATTTATAACATTTAGTACAAACAAACCACGGTTACAATATCCTTTGCCCACAAAAACATTATTTTTTGTTAAAATGACTTTATTAGTCTCAAATAAAACCTTTACTCCAGCCTTTCCTAATAAATCCACAAAAATCAAATTGGCTCGAATATTAGGAACATGCAACACTTCAGTTAAAACTAAAGATTTTTCGGATGTGAGTTTAAGAGGAACTTTACCTTTTCCAAGAACTTGAGTGGTTCTTGAATCACCAAGATATACAAGTTCTTCTCCTTTATTGACTTGAGTGTAAGACACAAAATTAATTTTATTAGAATAAATATGTCTAGTAGCACCAGAATCTATCACCTAGTCACTCACATAGGCCACAATATTTACTTGGAAAACGACCGCAATAAAAATATCCTCTGTGTTTTCCAAATTAATCTTTGCTTTATCAAGATTGTCAATTTTTCCAATTCTTTTCAGAATGGTTTTATAATAAACTTTGGACTTGTAACCAAGTTTCTTTTCATTAAAAGAGTAGAGACAATTGTAGAATTACATACCTTATAAGCAAAGTTCCAAAGGTTGAGTAATTTGGCGAAAAACAATTATAGTTGAAACTATAATAAAAATAGAACCACCATTACCAAAAAATTTACCGAATAACCAAGATTTGTAGTCAACACAATCAGTGTATTCCCATCCAACCACGTCACTACTCTTGTACGTTGCACTCTTTCCGTGATTCATGACAACAATAAAAATATCCTTAAGATTGTTGTAAATCTTGTTGTACAATTACGGAAACACTAGGATATTCTCGAAAGCTTGAGGTGTGTAAGTCACTGTCCTTAAGGATATTTCACCTATAAGGTGTATCCTCCAGGATTCAACAAGCTCTTCTAGTATAAACTAAGAGCAGAAACAACAAAGTATTTAGAATAATAAAACCCAGCAATAGAAGGAAGAGAAGATGAAGAAATGTTTGTCACTTGTGTATTATGTAAAGTCACTATATATATATATATATATAATAATAATAATAATAATAGAGAAGAAGCTGCCAACGGTTGCAATGCCATTAAAGACATTAATCACAAAAGGAATTGAATATCAATTTAAGAGGAAATTGATTGTAGAAGGAACGGTCAAATTTGGTAACAGCTAGACGTTAGGCAACTGTTAGCGAACATTAATGTTTATCCATTTTGAGATAATTTGTTTTAATTGTTTTGATAATAGTATATACAGATCATTCTCACCTTGTGTGTCCCTTATCATTGCCGCGGTGCGACATCTATCGTTCGAAGATGTGGTGAGCTAGGGAGGAAGCTTTAGATAAGAATTAATATGAATTATGATGAGGAAAATTGAGTACAACATTTTGAGTTCCCTTAAGAGCTAAGACAACAACATCATAGGCAACAACATCCATTTGTTGAGTAAGGTATGTAGCCACCCATATTCTTGTAGTCATACGTGGCTCTGTAATTCCACACACCCATTTTCCACTTTTGCAACATATACCACGATATATAGGATGTTTGGTATTTGCTTTTGCACATTCTTTAATTTGTTGTCAACTAGAATGTTTTGTAGAAGTTTAATCTTCGATTATTCTGAAATATTGATTGAGCTACATCAATTAACACCTTATATCTTTTATATATATACTAGATAATGTTGTCCGTGCATAATATAAATGGTATGTTTTGGGGCTAATAACGGAGTTTTTGAAGCGATTATTTGCGTGGATAAAGGAATAAGTTTTTTTTATCACAAACCTGTATTTTCTTTGACGCTATTCAAGGCACAATAAGACTACCCACATACAAAATTTTTGAAATATTTTATGTTATCAATTATCATGATTTATAGTATTTTTACGATAGATTCACTTAAAGAATGAGTGGAATTTTTTGTATTTTTTTCAAAACATATTTTATGTTGTCAATTATCATGATTTATAGTATTTTTACGCATTTTTTAAATATAAAAAGCCCAAAAAAAATAAGACAAATAAATTAAAATGGACCCAATATATGTTATTTTTGTTGTCTCAATTTATGTGACACAAATGAAATTTGGAGAGTCATTGAATATTATATATTATACTTGGGCATAAACTCCCTTACGCACGGGTGCAATAACTATTATTTTTTTTCCTAATGTATGTGACACAGATAAAATATAGTGAGTTATTTAAATTTAATATGATTTTTAAATATTTTAAGTTGTTAATAATGTAATTTATAATATTTTTACATAATTTGTAAATACTTAATATATATTACTCCGCTTGTCTCAATGTATGTAACATAAATAAAATTTCAAGAGTTAATCAAATGTTGTTAATTGTTAAGATTTACAATACATTTTACGTAGTTTTCAATAATTTCACATTAAATAATACATATTACTACTTTTATCTCATTTTATGTGACATTGATAGATTAATTTTAAGAATCAGTCAATTTCTTTTTTTGTGTTTTTTTAATAAATATTTTAAGTTGTCAATTATCACGATTTATTGTATTTTATACATAAATTTTAACGATAGATTAATTTCAAGAATCAATCAAAAAAATTTATATGTATTTTTTTAAAAAATATTTTATGTTGTCAATTATCATGATTTATAGTATTTTTACGATAGATTAACTTCAAGAATCAGTCCAATTTTTTGTATCTTTTTCAAAACATATTTTATGTTGTCAATTATCATGATTTATAGAATTTTTACGCAATTTTTAAATATAAAAAAAATTAAGACAAATAAATTAAAATGGACGCAATATATGTTATTTTTGTTGTCTCAATTTATGTGAGACAAATGAAATTTGAAGAGTCCTCCAAATTTACATTTTAAAAAAAAATGTTTTAAGCTATTAATTATTGTGATTTATAATATTTTTATGTAACTTTCAAATAACCTACATTGCTGGTCACTTTGTCCTAATTTATGTGATATGGATAAAATTACAAAATTAACCCTTTTAAAATGTCTTTCAGATGTTTTAAGTTGTTAATTATTATTATTATTTATAATACTTTTTTGGTAATTTTAAAATGATATATGTTATTTTTTCTGTCCCAATATATGTGACCTGAATAGAATTTTGAGTGTCAACCTATTTTATTATATATCTTTTAAATATTAAATATTTTAAGTCATTTATAAATTATTTATTATATTATATATAATATATATATATATATATATATATATATTATTTATTTCTACTATATAATAAAAGGGAGTTTATGTATGTATTATATTATATATTATATAAACTCCATTTTATTATATAGTAGAAAAATAAATATATATTATATATATTATACAATAGAAAATATGATTTATTATATTATATTATTACATAGGAAGTTTATGATGGGACATTAGAATGTCCCATCATAAATTCTCTCTTATATAATAGTAGAATAATGTGTGGATGATAGGTTGCCACGTAGGTAGAGCAAAATATCTAGAATGTCCCCATTAGTATAAGCTGATGGTTCTAGAGCTATAAACCTAGTGGTAAAATTACTTTTATACCCTTGGTCGTCCTAGGCTTCACTCTTCTATATAATAAATAATATATATATGTTTGATTCAATTCAAATAATGTGCTTGATAGTTTAAGTTTTAGGTCATTCTTCTATGACTTGCATAATAGAGATGGAGAAATAGACAATGAAATAGAGAATTCAGAAATCTCCACAGGAAATAACCTCTGATCGTAAGCTTGGACAAAATTTCCTCATATACTCCTTGGCCTTTGAGAAATGTCTCATCAACAAATTGTAATATATTGATTTGGAGATGTTTGCATCTTCAAAATAGTCTCTAGAAAGGAGCAAGATTTACTGCATTTAAATGTATTTGTTATAAAATTGTTTATTGTGTTTTTATGTTAAATTACTTCGTAGATATGAAATTGCGCATTACTCATGTGTTAGTAAATCTATATGTATTCTCTCTAAAAAAACTATTTTAATTTGCATTTTTTGAAATTACGATTATTTATAAGTAGTTATTGCTATTTAGAATTCATGTCAAGTTATAATGTTTTTAAATCTTGGAGACAATGCTTATCTAGTCTAATATAGAGTAATGAGAATCTCACTACAATCAAAATTCTGATTGGTCAATAATTTTCTCTCTTTTTGTATTGCTACTAATAAATATATTTTTCAAAGATTTATCATATTACCACAATCTAGAATTTATTATTTTTCAATTCATAGTCCTATATGCATTTTGTGACGTACTAATTAAATATATCCCTTTTCTTATTTATATATACAGTTGAAATTTGCAGTATCACATCATAATAGTCTTGACTTTTTCTTTAATTTATATTTTTTTCTCTCTCCAAAGTGATAATAAAAGAAAAGAGTAAAATAAAATTATTACAGGAGAATGCTTACATGTATATGTAGATATCTTGCTCAAATAACAACTTCTTCTTGCAATGTAAATAAAAATCAAAGAAACCTACAGGAAGTATGTTTTTTGCTATAAATTTTGCAGAAAACGGTTTGATTGAGCTTAGTGCCGGCAAAATGAGCCCATATTTTGGTAACCCACCCAATCCGTCCATATTTTAATGGGTTTAGTGAGTGATTTTTTACATGGGTAAAATATGGATAAAGTATGGATTAGTTAAATAGGCTAAGTTTCTAACTTTTATTCACTATAAATTCATGATATCACTAAAACTATTGTAATTTCTCATGCTTTTTATGTTCTTCTATAGAACTAAATATTTTTCACTATAATTGAAAAGGTGAAGTCTTTGGCCCTCTAAAAATATATATTTTAAATATACATTTCTTTTGTTACTTATAATCATATTTTTTTAATTATTTAATTTTATATTGGATAATAAATAATAGTGTAAAATAAGCAAATCATGTATTAGTTTTGACATTGCTTAAAGTGCATTAAGCATGTTTTAGTGCTAAAATACAAATATTCATTTACTTTGAAATTAAAAATATTTTCCCCTTGTTATTACAAAATTGTATTTTATATTGAAAAGATAGGATTTTTTTTTACTTTTATGATACAAAAAAACTAAATGAAGCATTTTCAACATTTTCATCTAAAAAAATAAAAAAAACATTTTCTCCATGTTGAAATTTTAGGTAGAGTACTATTTACTCATGAAAATATGAGTAAATATGGGTAAACTAGTATTTTACCCATTTCTTACCCAATCCATTTTTAACCATATCAAATATGGGTGGGTTGAATTATTACCCATTTTATGTTGACCCATTTTTATCCCGCCCAAATTTGACCCAACCCGCCCATTTGCCATCACTAATTGAGACATAGACTTAGCGTGTCCTAGTTCAAGTGTTAGGATGGAGCCCTAGATCAATTATCAGGGTTGATTTTCGGGTCAGAAATTATTTTTCTAAAGAGTATTTTCTAGTTTCAAGCCAAAAATAAAATATATTTTCTAGAAAATATTTTTCATTCACCAACCAAACATTAAAAATTATTTTTTCCAAAAAATATTTTCTACTTACCAAACAAACATGAGAAAATAAGTTAGAAATTCACTTGTTTTAAACAATTTCCTTCATACCAAACAGTCCCTTAGTTAACTATCTGTCGTACTACCAATATATGCATCTCCTTCAAATGGCCAATTAGTCCTTTCATGTTCATGATTTCTATGTATGATATTATGTAAATTCAATACTTTTGAGTCAGATTTTATTAGAAGAATACTTACTCTGTCTCATTTTATATGACGTAATTTGACTTGGTGTGAAGTTTATGCAAGAAAGTAAGATTTTTGAATCTTGTTGTCTAAAATAAGCAATAGATATTTTGTGTGGCTACAAATCATTTCGTTAAGGATAAAATGAGAATTTTAAAATTAAAATCTTACTAAATATAGAAATGTGTCATTCTTATTAGGACTGACTAAAAGAAAAGTGAGTCATATAAATTGAGACAAAGAGTAATCCCTATGTCCCAATTTATATGACTCTCTTCCCTTTTAATTCAGTCTAAAAAAGAATGACACATTTTTACATTTAGTAATAATTTAACTTTAAAATGCTCTTTTTATCCATGACATATAGCCACACAAACTTTTATCACTTATTTTAGACCACTAATTTCAAAAGTATCTTTCTCTTTTCTAAACTTCATGTCAAGTCAAACTAAATCATATAAAATAAAACTGAGGGTGGAGTGGAGGCAATAGTTAATTCTCAATCAAGTAAATTACATGAATTGAGACGGTCATAAATTAAAACTCTTATAATTTAAATCGTGAATTGAATCTCACCTGCGGACACTACAACATTTCTGGCCTAAGGCTACACTAATTCTAGGTCACACTTCTAAAATGTTGCCAAAAATGCCTAGGAAAATGCCTTTAAAGTGTAGTCTTTATCTAGAGCTTTTAGCTACAAAATATTAGGCTACACTTTCAAAACGTGTCCTTTTGTAACAAAGATTACATTATATAAGTGTTGTCAAATCAAAAAATAATTGACAACACTTAATTATGCATATGACTACAGTTACAAACATTTTTATTTTTATAATTTCAAAGAGAACACTTAACAAGTATGTCCTAAAGGATTCTCAAAAATATTTACCCTAATATATTCGGTCCATTTTGTGCGCCTTCAGTGAAAATTTTCTCTCTTTTACTCAACCGACGTTTCTGGAGGAAGTGAAATATTAACTAGGTTTCTTACCCTTTCACAGAAATTGACCAGCTAATCGAATGGATTCAATTAAAACTTTGAGCAGATTGGTCAGTCTAGCTTCAATATCTACAACAAATCTCTATTTTTCCTTCACTGTCATCTGGGTTCAGTTTGTAGAACTACTTTGAAGGTTTGTTTGTTCCTTCCAACAAGGAAAAGCATAGGCAACTAGACATGAAGTTATCGTGCAATTTTTGGCAGCAACCTCCAAATCAAGTTCTATGGCTTTTAAAATTGTACCACAAACAAGGTGTATTGTTGCTCTACTCTTCAATATTTGGGTAACTCAGTTCATTCCAACAAACTCTGTTGCTGCTTGATTATCTTTCTCTACCCTTTGTTTTACTTTTAGAATTTCTCCTTTATTATTTAGATCAATTTTTGGATTGAATATTCGTTGAATATGAACATGACTTGAAACAAACTGCACTAGGCAAATAGATCTTTCTTTGAATGAACATGAGTTACTCCATCAAAGAAATAAGAGAATGAAAGATGGAGATATTGAAGATTTTACAAATGGATGATGAAATTGTTGGTGAATCTTTGGCTATTAATTAATCAGCATAAGCAAGATGATATTAAGAATGAAGTAACTGGAAATTGACCTAAGGATCCTCTACCGAGGCATTGATCGGGATAGTGGAAAAGGCTCGATGTTTTGATCCAGATGTTGAAAATCCTTTCTAATATGACTAGGAAACTGAATTAAAAGAAAATTCTATTGTGGAGAATTATTCCACAATTCTGAAGAGGTCATTTTTCCTCCTAGACTTCTCAAATCTATTAGAAAACCATGAAAAAAATTATTTCTTTGTTAAACTCTTGGGTAAATCTATTTATTATAATACCTTTTGCATAGAAGTCATACGAATACTACTATCGACAACAAGACTGTTATGAAGCAAGGAGTTAGTGTAGTATTAGCTATAGAATCTGTTAGTATGTGTCAGTAACATATACAGTTAGTAAAAGTAGTTACAACTAACTATAGTTAAATTAAGTCTACCAGTCTAGTTAAATGCTTGGATGTGATGTATTATAAATAGAATAGATACTACGAAAGATGAATAATTCATTCATTTTAGTTTTGTAGCTCAATATAGATTTGTTTCTCTCTTCTTCCTCAATTAGTGAATCTCAATTATTGATTCAACATGGTATCAGAGCGCGAGGTATCACTCAGAGTATCTCTCTGTTTTCAGTGCAACAGTAGGCTCGTGAATAAGTAGTGTGCATTATCCCAGAAGCAGTGAAGATCAGAGTTCATTCGAGTTTTTTTGCAATGGTGGATGTAACTGTCATTAATTCAGTTACAAGACCTCTTTCAGGAACTACGAGAGCTCATATAGGAGTCGATGCTCATCATCCTCTTCATTTGCAGGCATGTGATACTTCAGGTAGTTCCTTGGTCTCAATTCAACTCACTGGATCTGAAAATTATTTTTTATGGAGTAGATCTATGAAGATTGGACTACTAAGAAAAGGGAAGTTAGGTTTCATTACTGGTCAGTATTCAAAGGATAAGTTTGTTGTCTCATTACATGATCTTTGGGAAAAATGTAATGCCATAGTCCTGTCATGGATTATGATCTCTGTAAGCAGGGAATTGTTAAGTGGAATAGTCTATGCTAGTAGTGCTCAACAAGTATGGACTGACTTGAAAGAGAGATTTGACAAAGTAGATGGCTCTAGGATCTTCTATTTACATAAGGAGACTGCTGCACTTAGTCAAGAAATGTTGTATGTGTCTAGCTATTTCTCCGAACTCAAGGAATTATGGATGGAGTTTGACTCTCTTATGTCATGTCCTGGTTGCGCCTGTGAAGTTTCTAAGACTTATGCAGCTCATTTTGAGTACCAGAGGTTGATGCAATTTCTCTTAGGGCTAAATGAGTCTTATAATCGGTGTCGTGTAGAAGTCAGATTATGATGTAGGATCTAGCACCTTGTGTGAACAAGGCTTACTCTCTGGTTATGGCTGAGGAAAGCCAGAGGATACTTGGTAAATCCAATGTTGTAAGTGTCGATAATCATGGTTTGGTGAATGATGCCATGGCATTCTTCAGCAATAATAAGAGTCATGTACCTAGATCAGGCTCTAGTTCATACTCAGGACCTAATCCTCCTTCATGATCTGGTTCTAGATCTCATCAAAGATCTACCATCAATCTCTATTGTGACTACTGCAATTGGAAAGGTCACATCAGAGCTACTTGTTATAAACTTCATGGTTATCCTCCTGACTGGAAGGGTAAGAAGAGAACACCACCAGGATCTATTCCTGCAGCTAATCTTGTGGGTGCTAATGCTGATACTACTCAACTGAGGCATTATTCAGTAAATACTGGTCAAGGATCAACTCTAAGTTCTCTTGGGATGTCTCACAGTGGTAGTTTCTCTCCTACTACCTCTCATGCTCTTATGTCTAACAGACAGTCTCCACTAGCTCATTTTCACCCACAGGTTCAGCAGCATCCTCACTTCTCTCCACAACAGTATCAACAACTGCTACACATGTTGGATCAAGAGAATGAGAAGGCAAAGGCCAACACCAATTGTGACAATCTGATGGCATCAAGTATGATGCATTCTGCTAATAATAATAAGTGGATTATTGACTCTGGAGCTTCTCAACATATGGTACATAATGAGAATTTGATCACACCACAAGTCTCTGTATAGAATAATTCATGTAACAAAGTTCATCTACCCACTGGTGCACTTGCTCATGTTACTCACATTGGTTCTTCTCAGGTCCTTGGAGGGACTGAGATTTCCAATGTTTTGCATATTCATGCCTTCCATTACAATTTGTTGTCAGTATCTAAACTAACAAATGAGCTCAATTGTTACGTCTTTCAGGACCTCTCAAGTGGGACTGTGAGGGGAACTGGCAGACTGGAGAATGATTTGTATGTTGTGCATGTTGATAGTCAGCTGATCTCAGGAAATTCATTGAAGTCTACACAAGATTCAATTTATGTAGCTAATGCAGTTTCTTCTTCTCAGTCTTGTAGCTTAGATATGTCTCTTTGGCATCAAAGACTCGATCATGTGCCTGTTTCTACTATCAGAAAACTTTGTTGTTTCAAGCATTTTCCACCTAGTTCTTCTACCATTTGTACTGTATGTCCATTGGCTAAGCAAGCCAGACTATCATTTGCTTTGAGCAACACTACTACTACTGCATGTTTTCAACTATTGCATGTTGATGTTTGGGGTCCCTATAGAGTTCCTACTCATGATAATAAAAGATATTTTCTTACTTTGGTTGATGATTTCTCAAGATATACATGGCTATTCCTGCTAAATTCTAAGGCTGAAGTAATTGTTGCTTTAACTCAGTTCTTTGCGATGGTGAAAAATGTATTTTCAACTCAGATCAAAGTGCCTAGATCTGACAATGGGTGTAAGTTCTTCAACTCACATGTCACTACTTTACTGCATACTCTCGGTATTATCCATCAGAGTTCATGTACCTATACTCATCAGCAAAATTAGATTTTGGAAAGGAAGCACAGACACATCTTAGATATGGCTAGGTCACTGAGATTTCAGGCTGGTCTTCCCCTTCGTTTTTGGGGTGAATGTGTTAACACTAGTGTTTACCTAATAAATCGACTCCCATCTACTGTGCTGCAAGGACAGACTCCTTATGATCTGTTGTATAAAGGTCCCCCTGTCCTTGATCATTTAAGGGTGTTTGGATGTCTTGTTTTTGCCACTAAGGTGAGAAAAGTTGACTAGTTTTCTCCTAGGTCTGTTCCTGCTGTGCTTGTTGGTTATTCTACTCTCCAAAAGGGGTACAAACTTTATGCTTTAGCTACCAAAGAGTTCTTTATTAGTAGAGATGTGGTGTTTAAAGAGGCAGTATTCCCCTTCAAGCATATGAGCTCTGGTTGTCCCCTTTTATTTCCTGTCCTGCAGTTCCTTGAAGAGACTCCACTGTTGGTTTCTGATCTCAGTCCTGGTTAGAACACTGCTTCTTCTAGATTATCTGTCAACAGATTTGATCCTCTTGCTGACTCTTCTCCTGATTATGGGAATATATTATGTGATCCTTGTTCTGTTTCATTGACACCCTCTGAGACTGTTCCATTAAGAAGGTCTACTAGATCCACTAAGACTCCTATATGGATGCAAGATTTCTTGACAACTCAGCCTAAAGCCTCCTGCTAGTATCCTGTCTCCAATCATGTATCTTATGCTCATCGCACTGCTTCCTATGGTGCAACATTAGCTGTTTACTCCAGTATTTATGTGCCTACTTCTTTTGAAGAAGTTGTAGTCCAACCTAAGTGGGTAGAGGCCATGCAAGCTGAAATTTCTGCTTTGGAGGATAATAATACTTGGAGCATCACTGATCTACCTCCTGGCAAGCACCATATTGGTTGTAAGTGGGTGTTCAAGGTGAAGTACTTAGCCTCAGGTGCTGTTGCGAGATACAAAACCAGACTAGTTGCTAAGGGGTTTCATCAGAAGGAGGGTCTGGATTACACTGAGACTTTTCCCCTGTGGCCAAGATGGTTACTGTCAGATCTGTCCTAGATGTGGCTGCTGCTAAACACTGGTTGGTTTTTCAAATGGATGTGCACAATGCTTTCTTGCAAGGTGATCTCCCTAAGGATGTTTATATGGTTGTGCCTCCTGGTTTTTACAGACAGGAGGGGTCTAACAAAGTCTGCAAACTGCACAAATCTCTCTATGGGCTCAAACAAACACCTAGGCAATGGAATCTGAAGTTAACTGAAGCATTAGTTCAGTTGGGGTTTGTTCAAAGCCATTATGATTACTCATTGTTTACTAGAACAATAGGAAAATAATTGGTGGTGGTTCTTGTGTATGTAGATGATCTTCTAGTAACTGGTAGTTGTAGTAGCCTGATTGAACATACTAGAAATGATCTGAAACTTAAGTTTAAGATGAAAGACTTGGGAGAATTGAAGTTTTTTCTTGGCATTGAGTTAGGAGGGGCATGTGATGAATCAACTCAAGTATGCTTTGGAACTAATCTCTGAAATGGGATTGAGTGGTGCAAAACCAGTTCATACACCAATGGATCCTAATGTAAGGTTGACATCTATTGAGTATGATAAACATGTACATGGATCAGNNAAAGACTTGGGAGAACTGAAGTTTTTTCTTGGCATTGAGTTAGGAGGGGCATGTGATGAATCAACTCAAGTATGCTTTGGAACTAATCTCTGAAATGGGATTGAGTGGTGCAAAACCAGTTCATACACCAATGGATCCTAATGTAAGGTTGACATCTATTGAGTATGATAAACATGTACATGGATCAGAAGTTACTTCAACAGATAAACCTTTGAAGGATATTGGAAGATATCAAAGGTTAGTGGGAAGGCTGCTATATCTAACAATGACCAGAGTAGACATATCCTTTGCAGTACAAGTCTTGAGCCAGTATATGCATGCTCCAAAAGAGTCTCACATGGAAGCAGCTCTTAGAGTAGTTAAATACATTAAAACATCCCCTGGTCTAGGTTTGTTTATGCCTGCTCAAAGCTCAGAATTACTTACTGCTTATTGTGACTCTGATTGGGGTACTTGTCTACAAACAATGAGGTCTGTAACATGTTACTTGATGAAGTTCGAAGATGCACTTATATCATGGAAATCTAAGAAACAAGAGATAGTAGCAAGGAGTTCTGCTGAAGCTGAATTTAGGAGTATGGCATCAACAGTAGCAGAGATCACTTGGCTTATTGGTCTATATAAGGAGCTAGGGGTAAACATCAAGCAACCAGTTCAACTCTATTGTGAAGTAAGGCTGCAATCCAAATTGCATCCAATCCTATTTTTCATGAGAGGACAAAGCATTTTGACATTGATTGTCACTTTGTCAGAGAAAAACTACAACAAAAAATGATCAAGACTAATCATGTATCAACAAGAGAACAGTTGGCAAACCTACTTACTAAAGGCTTATGGAAAGCAACACATCTACACCTAATGTCCAAGCCGGGGGTAAAAGATTTGTTTGAGCCACCAACTTGAGGAGGGGTGTTATGAAGCAAGGAGTTAGTGTAGTATTAGCTATATAATCTATTAGTATGTGTCAGTAACAGATACAGTTAGTAAAAGTAGTTACAACTAATTATAGTTGAGTTAAGTCTACCGGTCTAGTTAAATGCTTGGATGTGATGTATTATAAATATAATAGATACTACCAAAGATGAATAATTCATTCATTTTAGTTCTGTAGCTCAATATAGATTTGTTTCTATCTTCTTCCTTAATTAGTGAATCTCCATTACTGATTCAACAAAGACAATGCACTTCTACCTACTAATTTTCTACCATATTTCCGAGAGATTCTCGTTTATAGGGAAGGGATTGTATTCCTTCTAAAAAACATTAACTAACAAAATGATTTAGTATAAGCTTGTTAGTTGTTTCTCTATCTCTATGCCTAGTTCTTTCGTTAAGCATTTCTTCACCTATTATTCTTATTTTAAAGAAAGTTAACAGCAATAGATGTTGATAATTGATTATTCAACCACATATGTTCATACATTAAATTTTGTTTTAGCTACAAGTAAGTAATTCTTGGAATATGTGAGCTAATGTTAAATAGAATATAACTTTTTGATTTTGTCTGTAATAGTCATCTGATCTCCGTGCTAGCATGTTTTATGGGAAAGTACTATATCATAGCTTTAAATTACCTTTACCTCACCTCAAAGCCTTCGCATGAGAGGTAGATTCAAACATGTAACATGGCATTTCCATCATATTATAGAGTAACTAGCGAATGACATTAGCATGCCCTCATCTCATTGTATATGATTTAGGTTGCCTTACATCCATGGAAGTCGTTTTCCCATCATACACTGTAGATAATGATTTGAAATAGGAACTACACGTGAGAATTTTACAAGGAAATATTTACTTAACTTTAGGTCTCCTTTAAGTGCATTTACTTACCTAAGATTTGTCAAAAGGCATTAAAATATTTATCACAAGTCCTTTTACTTGCATAAGAAGTTCTATTACTACTGAATAAATCTGAGTTATTCCAAATGCTTGGAGTTCTATTGGTTGTATGTCAGGTTGCCACCATTTTAAAGGCATGATACACTATTCCTAGATTTTGGAATGTTGGGCTTGGGCTATTCGTTGAGGCTGAGCTCCTGGTGCTAGGGTTGTCTGAGAAGAAACATTTGTAGACTTGTATTACTCATGCCGGAGAGTAGTTAAATGAAGTAGAGAATGAATCTCAGAATACAACATCAAAAACAATGGCTCAAATAGGACTGATAACACCTCTTTATGATTTTTTTTAAATAAATCAGCCGTGTGACCTATTACTACAGGTATACCAACAAAATTTTAGCATGTATTTGATATTTATCCTATGATTTTTATTCAGGATTCTTAGGGGCATTTTACTTTTGACCCTGAGTAACCTGTAACATCCTGCCTTAGAAAGAACTAGAATTTGAAAGAAACTTAATTGGAAATAGAAAAATCTGAAATTTTGCAAGTTGAGCTTAAAATGAGAGTTTTGGGTTAACTTCAAATGGCCATAACTTTTAGTACATGATAAATTAGGTGGATCATAAGATATCAAATGAAAAGTCTCTGAATTATCTTTCAACCGCCACCGAGTTTGCTAATTTTTGAGCTCGGTTGAGATAGATATGTTCATTTGAAAATATGTATGTCAATTAAGGAAAGTTACCCGGATTTAAGAGGGGTATTTTGGTCTTTTCCTTACCCAATCAGATTTAGGCGTTTAAGGGTCTAAACTAATTTTTTTTAGTTTTAAAAATCCAAATTTACGCTAGGGTTTTGAGAGAAGTTCTAGAAAAGGAGAAAAAGTCAAGCGTTCGTCAACTTCTTAAGGATTTTGTTGCGGATTTCGCCAGGGGTTGATCCCTCAGAGGTATGTGAGTTCACATAACGTTGGGTTCGTTCACCCACGCGCCAATCATGATTAATTCAACATAATTTCGTTCTGGAAAGTAAAAGATTTGAGTTGTTGATGAGTCTCGTTGAAGTTTCCTTCATAAATCTTGATTGTTGAGGTTTTGATGAGTTCTTGAGTTAATCGTATGAGTTTTAAGGTTGTTTTAGAGTAAATTATTGTACACTAATTATGGGTATTCGAATTTCAGTGTTTGGGGAAGAAACCATTCGATTCTAAGTGAATTGGGGTTAGAAAATGAGCAAGGAAATTCGTCAAGTTTTTTGGGAAAAGGGGTGGGGGGGTTGCGCCACTCAGTGCGCCCCACATCAGGGTCTGTAGTTTGGGCTCTAGGGCGCCGCGCCACTTAGTGCGCCCCAACCCAGACTCTGTAGCGCCCTGTGCCACTCAGTACGAGGGTCTCCAGGTCCTCTACCCTTTCCCACTTCTTTCCGTTTGAGTTTCCTTAAATTGTACCTATGTTTTCTAGTTGTTTTTTATACTCTAAGGTACATCTAAACATCATGAGATCATCCATAACAAAAGATCATAATCTTTGAATCCATAATTCAAATTCAAGGCAGAGCTAAGAATCAAGGCTAGAGAGTTCTCAAGTCTTTTTAAAAAGTCTTTTACAATTTTTTTTAACTTGTTTTAAGACTTAAGCATTGAGTTTGAGAAAGACAAGAGCCGAGTTCATTTTCTTAAAAATGATATATGGGAACTAAGTATTCCCAAGAGTAAATGTTTTCACATTTAAGATAAGAGGAAACATCGATTTTCAAAAGAGTTTTCATGAGCAGTTTTAGTACCATCGCTTTTAAGAGAAAGACTTTTGAGTAATAGTCTCAAACCATAGAAAGAGTTATGTTTTTAAACATATGAGCTAGTTACATTTTGGGAGTAGTATTGAGCACCAAAATGGGGACGAGTTCAGATAACTCAAAGTCTCCATAAACCATGTAGCCAATGTGGGTAGAAAGGATCATACTTTTTAGATGATTCCTTAATGCTTTTTAGCATAGACTAGTGGATCCACTTAGTAGTAGTTTCTATACCCCGACAAAGTATTGGATGGCCCTGGTAGCGTGAGGCAAGACGTTGTATCATCACATAGCTTGTAGACACGTAATTTTTTACCGAACTTAAGTTTTACACCATTTTAGAGCTTAAATATTTTATAAAAATCTAACTAAATATTTTAACTTTTATCTTATTTTATTAACTTTATTTTAAAGGATTTGAAAACAAAAAAAAATAGAATTACATTTTTAGGTAAAGTTGTACTTTCACTGGTTTAAAAAAGAAATGAAAACTTACAAAAAAATATGTATTCTTTTAATTTAGATTTTACTAAATAAGACAAGGCTTCTTAATTATATTTTTAGATTGGCTATTTAACTTTTTAGTTCAAACTAATTAATTTTTAATTTTTTATATATATTTAATTTATAAAATAAAAATAGCCTAAACTACCCATTACCCCTAAACCTCTACCCAGTACCCACTTACTCCTCCACTACCCCACACACACCACTACACACCCCCACACACATATACTACATACTTAACATACACACGCGATTCTGGAAAGAAAAACCCAATAAGAACCCCACTTTCCCAGATACATAAAAAACCAAAAAACTTTACACGGAGAAAAAAAATCAACAACTACAAAACCAAAAAAAAAAAAAAAAAAAAACGCAGTAATGAGAAGGAGAAGAAAGATAAAAGAAAAAAAAAATTTACACAGAAACACAACATTTAGAAAAAAAACAAAGGTTGGAGTTCGAGGTTTGTTTTCGCGATTTCAAGTTCGTGGTTCCTGAACTCTTCTCGTGAAATAATTTTCACAAGAGGTAACATTTAATTTTATTTTATTTTTGTATTAGTTTTATGTCATGATTGTGCAAGAATTAATTTCAATATATTGAAGTTGTTTCGCATGTGTTTAACCCGTTAATATTATTAATGTTGTATACTGAAATATATCCTAACATGCTATATGACATGTGAGTATTTCTTACATGCTTAAAAGTCCTTCCTAGCTTTTTCTTTTCTTAATTAATTATCAAAATTTTTATATTTGAGTCTTACTAATTTGAATTAATTCTTTGTTTGGTCGTGTTAAGAAAAGTATTAAGTTATTTTTTATGATATAATATGTGTGTTGTCTTGATCTTTTAGGTGCTAACAAAAATAATAATAAGACAATTACAATCGGTATACTAACTATTGTATGCATGTCTAAGATGAAATACAATTATCATTATTATTTTAAATAATGAGATATTGATGATATTATTTTGAAATAACTAAAGATGGATAAAATTTGATTGAACGATTGTAGTTCGGCACCACTTGATTCACGCTTTAAAAATTTGACAAACGAATTTTGGTAGGCAAATAAATATAGATATATTGTTTAAAAAATGATTTCACTTAAGAATGTGGTTACACATCTTTTTTGAGACGCTAAAAGAAATTCAAGGATGTGGTGACGCACCTGGTCAAATTATTTTAAATAGTCGACTTTCGATAAGTTTAAACTAAGACTTATAATAGATAAAATTATTAAGCGTAATGCAAAGAAGACAGTTATGTCTCTAAATATCAAGACCAAGAATGCGGTTACGTATTTAGGTCGAGACCAAATAAAAGTTCAACAAATAAAAAATGCGAGCAAATCATGGCTTATAAAAATATATCCAAAAGATAGTTAAAATAAGTATAAGTCAATAAAAGTGACCGTGCTAGAACCACAGGACTCGAGGGATGCCTAATACGTTCCCCTCTGTAACATCTCGCAAATTGAAATAACTTGGAAGAAGTTAAGAATTGGAAATAGTCAATTTTTGGAAAGAATAGAAATCTGGAAAATTTGTTAAGTATGTTATGTTGAGTTTTTGGTCAACTTTAAATGATCATAACTCCTAGCTCATGATGATTTAGGTGTGTTTCCAGATATCGTAGGAAAGATCTTAGAATAATCTTTCCAATGCCGCCGAGTTTGCAATTTCGAGTAGGTATGAGTGAGATATGCCCATTTGAAGTTGGGTTGTTCAAATAAGGAAAGTCTAAACCGGATTTTGGAAGGGTATTTTGGTCTTTACCATATCCAATTAAATTAATTCGTTTTTGGTAATTACTTAGGGCTTTGAACTGAACTTGGTCAGTTTACGCTTTTGAAAAATTGAGTTAGGGTTTTAGAGAAGAGGAAAGAAGAGGAGAAAGGAGGAGAAAAAGCAAGAATCGTCAATTCTCGAAGCTAAGATTGTGGATTTCGTCAAAGGGTGATCCCTATGAGGTATGTGAGGCTTTCATAACGTTGGGTTGTGTTGAAGTTCACCCAACTATCTCATTACGGTCCGGAGCTGGTTGCGGATATGAGGAGTAGAATAAGTCTGTTTGTTGCTGGGTTGTCCCGTCTATCAAGCAAAGAGGGCAGGGCAGCGATGCTAACTGGGGACATGGATATATCAAGGTTAATGATATATGTGCAACAGATTTGAAAGAGCTTAAAGAACGGTTGAAAGACCTCCATGATAAGGGCTTTATTCGACCAAGTGTCTGACCTTGGGGCGCTCCGGTCTTATTTGTCAGAAAGCAGGATGGTTCCCTTAGGATGTGTATAGATTACTATCAGTTAAATAGGGTTACCATCAAGAACAAATATCCTCTCCCAAGGATTGATGATCTTTTTTATCAGTTTCAGGGTGCTACTTGTTTCTCTAAGATAGACCTCAGATCAGGCTACCATCAGTTGAGGGTAAGGGAATGTGATATTCCAATGACAGCATTCAGTACCCGTTATGGTCATTATGAGTTCCTATTTATGTCATTTGGTTTGACCAATGTGCCTGCAACATTCATGGACCTTATTTAGACATGTTTGTTATCGTCTTCATTGATAACATACTAATCTATTCAAGGAATGAAGAAGATCATGCTAGTCATCTCAGAATAGCTCTACAAACTTTAAAAGATAGAGAGTTGTATGTCAAGTTCACCAAGTGTGAGTTTTGGCTTGAGTCTGTGCCATTCTTAGGCCACATTGTGTCTGAAGAGGGAATTAAGGTTGATACTAAGAAAATTAAGGTAGTGCAAAATTGGCCTAGACCCACGTCTCCAACTGACATTAGGAGTTTCTTGAGTTTGCCTGGCTATTATAGAAGGTTCGTAGAGGGGTTCTCGTCTATTTCATTCCCTTTGACCAAGTTAACTCAGAAGACAGTGAAGTTTCAATGGTCTGAAGCTTGTGAGAAAAGCTTTCAGGAATTGAAAAAAAGGTTGACTACTGCCCCAGTTTTGACCTTACCAGAAGGTACTCAAGGTTTTGTGGTGTATTGTGATGCGTCTAGAATTGGTTTGGGTTTCATATTAATGCAGAATGACAAGGTTATAACTTATGCCTCCAGACAGTTGAAAGTTCATGAGAAAAATTACACAACCCACGACTTAGAGTTGGTTGTTGTAGTATTTGCTTTGAAGATATAGCGCCATTATTTGTATGGTGTTCATGTAGATGTATTCACTGATCGCAAAGGGCCTTCTGTATGTGTTTACTCAGAAAGAGCTTAATCTCAGACAAAGGAGGTGGTTAGAATTACTCAAAGATTATGACATGAGTATTCTTTATCACCCAGGTAAGGCTAATGTTGTTGCTAATGCTTTGAGCAGGGTGTCTATGGGTAGTACCTCCCATGTTGAGGAAGAAAATAGAGAGTTAGCGAAAGATGTGCATAGACTTGCACGCTTGGGAGTCCGACTAATGGATTTCATAGAAGGAGTGGTAGTGGTGATGAATGGGGCTGAATCATCACTAGTGTCAGAAGTAAAATAAAAGCAAGACCAAGATCCTATTTTGCTTGAATTGAAGGCAAATGTTCATAAGCAAAAAATAATGGCTTTTGAACAAGGAGGAGATGGTGTGTTGAGGTATCAAGGTAGGTTGTGTGTGCTAAGGGTGGATGAACTCCAAGAGAAGATTATGGAAGAAGCTCATAGCTCCAAATATTTCATCCATCCGGGTTCCACAATGATGTATCATGACTTGAGAGAAGTGTATTGGTGGAGTAGTATGAAGAAGGGCATAGCAAAGTTTGTTGCTAAGTGTCCGAATTGACAAGTTAAAGTAGAGCACCAAAGGCTTGGTGGGTTGGCTCAAAGTATTGAACTTCCGAAATGGAAGTGGGAGATGATTAATATTGAATTCATTACAGGTTTACCAAGGTCTCGCAGGAAGTATGATTTGATTTGGGTGATTATTGACAGAATGACAAAATCAGCCCATTTTTTGCTGGTAAAGACTACCCATACATAAGAGGATTATGCCAGGTTATATATTTAGGAGGTGGTAAGACTTCACGGAGTCCCTATTTCGATTATATCAGATAGAGGTGCAGTATTTACTGCACAGTTTTGGAAGTCATTCAAAAAAGGTTTGGGTTCAAAGGTGAACTTAAGTACTGCCTTTCATCCTCAGAGAGATGGGCAAGCAGAGCGCACTATTTAGACATTAGAAGATATGCTGAGAGCTTGTGTGATTGATTTCAAAGGTAATTGGGATGATCAACTGCCTCTCATCGAGTTCACTTACAATAATAGTTATCACTCTAGCATCCAAATGGCTCCTTATGAAGCTCTTTATGGAGAAGATGCAGATCTCCTATTGGATGGTTTGAAGTTGGTGAAGCTGGGTTGATAGGACCTGATTTAGTTCATCAAGCTATGGAGAAGGTGAAAGTGATTCAAGAAAGGTTGGAAACATCATAGAGTCGTTAGAAATCTTATACTAATGTGAGGATGAAGGAGTTAGAGTTTGAAGTAGATGATTGGGTATATCTTAAAGTTTCACCTATGAAGAGTGTTATGAGGTTTGGTAAGAACGAAAAGTTTAGTCCCCGGTACATTGGCCCTTACAGATATCAAAAAAGGTTGGTAATGTAGTTTATGAGTTGGAGCTACCGCAAGAGTTAGCAGCGGTTCATCTGGTATTTCACATCTCCAAGTGCATGGGCGATCCTTCATTGATCATACCAACTGAAGATATTGGGATCAAGGATAGTTTATCTTATGAAGCTATTCTGGTCCAGATTTTAGATCGTCAAGTTCGCAAGTTGAGGACTAAGGAAGTAGCATCAGTCAAAGTTCTTTGGAGGAACCAGTTTTTTTAGGAAGTTACTTGGGAAGATGAAGAAGATATGAAGAAGAGGTATCGACATCTATTTGAAATCGGAGAAATTCCAAATCAAGGTACTAATCCTTTTCTTGGTATTTATTTATAAGTTGGCATGTTGTTTTTGCATTTTGATTGTTGGGTGTTTGAACTAAATGTTAGATGTTACTAGTAAGAGTAATCTCATTCGAGGACGAATGTTCCCAAGGGGGAGATATTGTAACATCTCGCAAATTGAAATAACTAGGAAGAAGTTAAGAATTGGAAATAGTCAATTTTTGGAAAGAATAGAAATCTGGAAAATTTGTTAAGTATGTTAAGTTGAGTTTTTGGTCAACTTCAAACGACCATAAATCCTAGCTCATGATTAGTTAGATGTGTTTCCAGATATCGTAGGAAATATCTTGGAATAATCTTTCCAACGTCGCCGAGTTTGCGTAATTCCAAGTTTGTATGAGTGAGATATGCCCATTTGAAGTTAGCATGTTCAAATAAGGAAAGTCTAAACCAGATTTTGGAAGGGTATTTAGGTCTTTACCATAACCAATTAAATTAATTCGTTTTTGGTAATTACTTAGGGGTCTAAACGGAACTTGGTCAATTTAGGATTTTGAAAAATTGAGTTAGGGTTTTAGAGAAGAGGAAAGAAGAAGAGAAAGGAGGAGAAGAAGCAAGAATCGTCAATTCTCGAAGCTAAGATTGTGGATTTCGTCAAGGTTTGATCCCTACGAGGTATGTGAGACTTTCATAATGTTGGGTTTGTTCACCCACGTGCCAAGCATGTTTATTTCAGCATGAATTCTTCCTAAAAGAGTTTGGAAGTTTGATGTTCTTGGTATGTATTCTTGAATTTGATGTCGTTCTTGAATTGGGATGGGAGGGAGATGTTTTTGAGATCATTACGTCGAATAATAGAGTTGTTTGGATTTAGGTTCTTAGGTACATTTACTGGGTATCTGAATCTAAAAAGAATTTGGAAAAAGAACCGAGTTTAGGCGAATTGGGGCTGGAAAACGAAGAAGGAAAATAGTTAGGCGAATCTGGGCACTGACTCCTCATCACGAACTTGCTCCTCAGATTTAGCAAAAGTTCTTCGTGGAACGGAGCGGTCATAGACCGTTCTGCCTCAAAAAAGTATTTTCGCAACCAAAAATTTTAATACATCTCCACGTCGCGGACTAGTATCCAGACAGTAATTTCTTGATCCTTTCTCATGTTTAACTATCTAAAAACACTCCTAAACATTATGAGATCGTTCCTATCCCAAATCACAATCCTTGAATCCATAATTCAATTCAAGAAAAGTTAAGACTCAAATCAAAGAATGTCAAGAGTCAAGTTAAGAGAAGTTCATAAAATTTTCAAAAGTCTTTCATAAACGTTTTAACTTTATTTTAAAACATGAGTTTTGAGTTGAGTAAAGAGTAAAGTTTGAAGTTCATTTCTTCAAAAGAGTATATTGGGACTATGTATTCCCAAAGAGTAAAATGTTTTCACATTTACAGAAGAAAGGAAACCTTGATTTCCAAAAGAGCCTTTGAGCTAGTTTTTAGTTAAAGAGTAAATATTTTCACATTTGAGCAAGAAGGGGAACATCAATTCTAAAAGAGCTTTTAAGCTAAGTTTTGAGTAATTATCTCAAACCAAAGAAAGAAGTTTTGTTTTAAAACATATGAGCTAAGTATACTTTTGGGAGTAGTATTGAGCATCGATATGGGGATGCGAATTCATATTAACTCAATTCTTCATAAACCATGTAGCCATCATGGGTAATAAAAGATCATACTTTTTAGATGACTCCTTAAGTGCTTTTTAGCATAGACTAGTGGATCCACTTAGTTAAGGTGTTCTATATGACGACAAAGTATATGACAGTTCTGGCAGCGTGGGCAAGACGATGTATCATCACTTAGGCTCATAGTGGTGGTTGTCGGTTAGAGAAACTCCCACATAAACTATATTACTTTATGACATCAATAAAGTTGAGTTTGCTATTACATTTCTTTAACGAACTGAGTTACTTGCTACTGTTTTAAAAGTTTTGTATATATTACATGTGTTTTATTGTTTTATATTGAGTTAAGTTATTCATGAGTTGAGTAAAGCCAAGGTAAATATTCCTTTCAGATTCTTTTCAAGCCTATGTATTATTAGAATTCCAACTCGCATACTCGTACATTCAATGTACTGATACCAGTTGGCCTGCATCGTCTTATGATGCAAATCAGCATCGAGTGCCTCGTTGATCAGGTTGAGCACAATTGGTGAGCCTCATTGCTTTCCGAAGGGCTCCTTCTTACATTGCTTTCTAGTTTTCAGTTGTTAGGATGATCGGGGGTCCTGTCTCGACATCCCTCTTTATTTTAGAGGTTTCATAAACAGTTAGTAGTTCAGTTGTCTTCACATGATTATTTCTTATGTTAAGACTTGAGTTGTCATTTTGGCCAAGTTGAATGCTTGACTTTTAAATGTTCTAAGTTATTTTAGTAAACAAGTTTAGTAAAAGTGCATTTGATCATTGTAATAATGCTTAGAGTCTTCCGCTAAGTAAGTAAGCCAAACCAAGGGTTCACTTGGGGCCAGTAATGATTCTCGAGTGCTAGCCACGTCCAGGGTGTAGGCTTGGGGTGTCACACCCTCGGTCAATATAATTTCTTAACCGAATTTCTAATTTGCAGACCAAATAAAGAGTTATTTCCTTTTGATTAGAGATTAAACAAAAAGGTGACTTGGAACATCATAACTCAATTTCAAGTGGTGACTCTGAAAAAATAAAAAATAATCACTAAATTAATAACGTCACTTAAATTGAAAAAACCATTCTGCCAGGCGAAAAAGGGGTGCAACATCTCTGACGATTCTGCTGGGAAATAGCTAGAATTCGAGCTTTGTTATATTGACTTTTATTTTATTTTTATTATTATTATTATTATTATTATTATTATTATTATTTATTTTTGGGTATATTGTGTGTGCTTGCCTAATATGCTACTTGTTGCTCTTATATCACTTTTATATTGTTGAACTATAATTGTCTTTCTTGGTGTAACCATCTGAGTCTCTTAAAATAGGGTAGCAGGGAATGCAGTTATGCATCTCACCTTTTTTTGAGATAAAATTGGAGTGTCTTGACACTCAGTGAAGGATTGTAGTCACACATGTTAGACAGAGTTGGACCAGCAATGAAGTTGAAATAGCGCTACTACCGATAAGTTGCCCTCCCTAGCTCGAGTTGTTCACTCGGGTAATCCATTCTAGACACCAATCTCTTCAGGATTGAACCTAGTAAAGAGAGAATATAGACATGCTTATCCCTAGTATGATCTACTTATTTGCATCATTTGCATTTGACTTAGTGAGCCTCAAAACAAGAGTTTGGTCCGTCTAGGACAAGTATCCGTCTCTTACTTGACCACTTAGATCATTTAATGTGCTACATGAAAATGCATTTATTTAGAAAATTTCTATAAGTTGACTCATTTTAGTGTGATTAGTGAAGAAAATGTTTTCTTTCGATCTTTACAAAAAAAAAGGGAGAATAACAGAAAATATTTCTTCTTTTAGAAGACTTTATACATTTCTAGAAAATGAAATGAAAGATTTCGCACTACTTAACCAAATTTTTAAAAATTAAATTTCTTTTTGTACAGTTAATAAGAAAAATTCAAAATATTTTACTTTCACAAGACTTTGAAAAATTGCATTTGTCAGAAAAAAATAATTAATACCTCAAAGTTTTTATTGTTGTCCAGTCTGAATGAACGCACACCTGATTCTCAACTCGATAAGATACGTAGGCAACCCTTTTCGGGTTCGGTGATCCTTATAAAAATTTTTTTTAAAAAAGATAATTGATCTTTATTAAAAAAAATGTTGTGTTTATAATCTTCCTAAACTACGTTTGACTTGATTCTTGTTTTGATAAGATATGTAGGCAGCCTTATGTTGAGGTTCAGTCCAACTAAAAAAATATCTAAAAAGTCCTCATCACAAAAACTAGGGAGAAACAAGTGTTTTTTTTTAATTTTATTTAAATTTCGAATAAAAATGTTTCTCTTCCTTATTTTAAAATCTAATAAAAAAAGAGATAATTTTTTTTATTTCTTTAAAAGGATTTTTTTTCTTTTTTAAAAAAAAATACTTCTTGACTTAGTTGGTACCAACACGTTTAGGAATGTGCATAAGAAAAAAAAAGAAAGTGTTAAACTATTTGGTAAGACAGTCCAACTTTGTTGTGAGCTATCGACTTTTTTTGATATCTCCTGATATTTTTATGTAATACTTGAGAAATCTTCTTGCTTAAAGTTAAAGAAATTCGACCTCATTGTTTAAGGTGCGTTGTGTGGTGAGTTTTAGATATAAAGTTCAATGGCATGCCTTTGTTGATCTAGAACTTGGCCCGAATGTTGGTTGAGACGAAATTTTGAGCAACATTTAACTTGGAAAAGGATTATAGACTTTCTTTTATCCGATTATGCCTTTCAAGCTTACCAAATGACATGATATCCATATAACTCTCATTTTGAGCATAAAACATTTTTATTTGAATAACCACTCTTAGCATATATATCCTTTTGAGTGCATAAATGCACTATTCATTGGTCCAACCTCCTTGAACACACTATCAATTATCTACGCAGTGCCAAAAATCTAAGTTGGGTAATAAAGTGAATAGATCAAATATGTGAAAGTAAAAAAAAAATGACAAAGAAAAGCTAGAACGAAAAAAAAAACATTCAACGAAAAGAAGAGAAAATGAGGAAAAAAGAAGAGGAAAATAAATGAGGATGAACTTTCAAGAAAACAAAGGTCAAATGTGAAAATGAAAAAACATTGAAAGCATTGTGCAAATTTTAAGAAGGAAATAGTCACTTTATCCCAAATGAATATTCTACATTTCCCTAAGCCTACATTACAAGGCAATGACAAGTCCTATTTGATCTCATTTTTGGCGTTCTCACATTAGTGGATACTTACATAAGGGCCAAGCATATGATATCACAATCCCATGCACTGAACATTTTTCTAAGTGTGAGTGACTTCTAAAACGTCCTAAGATCAGAAAACTTCTATTGTGTGATGTGAGACTTCATTTGTTACAAGGGCACTTGAAACATGAAGATATGAATAATTATATTCCTTAATTTAGGCAAAGATAAACTAATCTTGTAAAACTTAAGTATGTTTGAAATATCATTTGAAACTATAGGGATTACTCAAAGTTGACCTCAAATTTGTTTGAAAGTAATCGAAGGTGATTCATATGCATCATACTAAGTGTTGGTACCAATTAAAGTCAAAACATTGTTAACCATGAATCGAGTCGTTTCTCATAAAAATGTTTTTGTAGGAAAATCAAGAAAAGGAAAAATAAGTTTTGATTTTATGAACTATGTGTGACCTGATTCTTGCTATACAAGATACGTAGGAAATCCTTCAAAGAGGCTCGATTTCACAAAATAAAATTTTATATCCGTGAAAGAACGAAATTGAATTATTTCATTTTTTTAAAATAATGATAAATTAAAAAGAGTTTCAAAGTTCCTCAATTTAAAAATTGGGGCATATTTTTATTTGTTATAAAAAAAATCAATCTCGTTACTAGGGAACAAACACCCTAAAGGCATTTTAGGGAACAAACACCCTATCATCTTTCATTTTTCGAGAACAAGCACCCAAATTGCATCTATATCATGCATTTTCTTTGGTATAAGTGTTTTTCATTTACCATAAATAATATTTTTCTGGTGCAAACTGGGGCAAAAAAATGAGTTGTGATTCTATTTGATGATTATGTTAAGTGAGATCTTCTTAACTAATGAGAATTTGTGTAGTAGGACCCTCCTGAATAATGGGACGTAGTGTAGCAAGGACCCTCCTGAAAAATGGGACGTAGTGTAGCAAGGACCCTCCTGAATAATGAAACGTAGTGTCGCAAGGACCCTCATGAATAATGAGACATAGTGTCGCAAGGACCCTCCTGAATAATGAGACGTAATATAGCAAGGACCCTCCTGATTAATGAGACGTAGTATAGCAAGGACACTCCTGAATAATAAGACGTAGTATAGCAAGGACCTTCCTGAATAATGGGACGTAGTATAGCAAGGACCCTTCTGAATAATGGGACGTAGTATAGCAAGGACCCTCCTGAATAATGAGACGTAATATAGCAAAGACCCTCATGAATAATGAGACGTAATATAGCAAGGACACTCCTGAATAATGGGACGTAGTATAGCAAGGATCCTCCTGAATAATGGGACGTAGTATAGCAAGGACCCTCCTGAATAATAAGACGTAGTATAGCAAGGACCCTCTTGAATAATGGGACGTAATGTACGAAGGACCCTCCTGAATAATGGGACGTGGTGTAGCAAGGACCATCATGAATAATGGGACGTGGTGTAGCAAGGACCATCCTGAATAATGGGACGTGGTGTAGCAAGGACCATCTTGAATAATGGGACGTAGTATAGAAGGGACCCTCCTGGATAATGGGACTAGCTGGACCCTCCTGGATAATAGGACCTTCCTACATAATGGATTAGCAGGAACCTCCTCATAATGAGATTTAGATTATCATGACCCTCATACATAATGAGATTAGCAGGACCCCCATACATAATGTGATTTAGATTAGAAGGACCCTCATACAAAATGGGATTAGAACGACCCTCCTGGACAATGGGATTAGAAAGACCCTCCTACAAAATGGGATTAGCAGGACTCTCCTGGAAAATGGGATTAGCAAGACCCTCATACATAAATGGATTAGCAGGACCCTCCGACATAATGGGATTAGCAGGACCCTCCTCATAATGGAAGTTAAATTAGCAGGACCCTCCTACATAATGAGATTTAGTTTAGCAGGACCCTCATAAATAATGGGATTAGCAGGACCCTCATAAATAATGTGATTAGCAGGACCCTCCTACATAATGAGATTTAGATTAGCAGGACCCTTCTACGTAATGTGATTTATATTAGCAGGACCCTCCTACATAATGGGATTAGCAGGACCATCCTACATAATGAGATTAGATTAGTAGGACCATCCTACATAATGAGATGTAGATTAGCAGGACCCTCCTACATAATGGGATTTAGTTATTTTCTCCTAGGATAAACACTTCCTAGTTTGATACCGCTATTTTTTATTTTCTCCTAGGATAAACACTTCCTAATCTGACACCATTATTTTTTATTTTCTCCTAGGATAAACACTTCCTAGTCTGAGACGTTATTTTTTATTTTCTCCTAGGATAAACACTTCCTAGTCTGAGACGTTATATTTTATTTTCTCCTAGGATAAACAATTCCTAGTCTGAGACATTAATTTTTATTTTCTCCTAAGATAAACATTTCCTAGTCTGAGACCGTTATTTTTATTTTTCTCTTAGGATAAACACTTCCTAGTCTGAGACGTTATTTTTTATTTTCTCCTAGGATAAACACTTCCTAATCTGAGACGTTATTTTTTATTTTCTCCTAGGATAAACAATTCCTAGTCTGAGACGTTAATTTTTATTTTCTTCTAGGATAAACACTTCCTAGTCTGAGACTGTTATTTTTATTTTTCTCCTAGGATAAACACTTCCTAGTCTGAGACGTTATTTTTTATTTTCTCCTAGGATAAACACTTCCTAGTCTGAGACTGTTAATTTTTATTTTTCTCCTAGGATAAACACTTCCTAGTCTGAGACGTTATTTTTATTTTCTCCTAGGATAAACACTTCCTAGTCTGAGACCGTTATTTGTTATTTTCTCCTAGGATAAACACTTCCTAGTCTGAGACATTATTTTTTATTTTCTCCTAGGATAAACACTTCCTAGTCTGAGATCGTTATTTTTTATTTTCTTCTACGATAAACACTTCCTAGTTTGAGACATTATTTTTTATTTTCTTCTAGGATAAACACTTTCTAGTCTGTGACGTTAGTTTTGTTTTCTCCTAAGATAAACACTTCATAGTCTGAGACCGTTAATTTTTATTTTCTCATAAGATAAGCACTTTTTAGTCTGAGTTTGTTTTTTTTTTTTTTAAATTCACATTTGCTAATAACTCACAAATTTTTTCCAGTGAAAACTGGGGCAAAAAAATTGTTTATTTCTTTTGTTTGTGATGTTTTTCAGGTTTCTTCAAGCGAAACATGGATTTGAAATTCAAGAACAAAGTTTCAACTCTTTTCAGAATGATCATTCCCCATAATAGCTAGAATCAACTTCTCAATTGCATGTAGCAAATTGACCTCCTGACACCTACTTCTATTCAGCTACTGATCAACAAAACAAGCAGGCATTCAAAAATATTTTCAAATTGTCATTTTGAAGAGTGTTAAAAACTCACTCTAAGTGGCAAGTTAAGCATCGAATCCATTCAAAATCAAGATATTCACCCAAAAAATCAAGATGATATCTGAAAGTCAAGACTCAAGAGAAGCTGCATAGATAGTTGTTTGTACTTTTATTTTCCTTTTGACTATTAGTTTTCAATTTTTTTGGGTAAGGATAGGAGCCGCGACCTGGAGCCTCGATGGAACCTCACTTAACTTCCAACTCATCACCTCATCTCCTTGAACTACACGTGACATGATTCCCTTATAACCCGGGATATGTAGGATGTCCAAAACCAAGACTTGGTCACATAAATTTTTCCTTCAAATACAAGTCCGGTCAAAATTTGTCACGTTATCTACTTCTTTGTCTAAAAATTCTTCGTGTTTCCAGTCAAAGAGGGGTAAACTATAGACACGTAATTTTTGACTGAACTTAAGTTTTACATCATTTTTATAGCTTAAATATTTTATAAAAATCTAACTAAATATTTTAACTTTTATCTTATTTTATTAACTTTATTTTATAGGATTTGAAAACAACAAAAAATAGAATTACATTTTTAGGTAAAGTTTTATTTTCACTTGTTTAAAAAGAAATGAAAACTTACAAAAAAATATGTATTCTTTTAATTTAGATTTTACTAAATAAGCCAATGATTCTTAATTATATTTTTAGATTGGCTAGTTAACTTTTTAGTTCAAACTAATTAATTTAACTTTTTATATAAATTTAATTTATAAAATAAAAATAGCCTAAACTACCCATTACCCCCTAAACCTCTATCCACTTACTCCTCCACTACCCCACACACCACTACACACCCCCACACACATATACTACATACATAACATACACACACGATTCTGGAAAGAAAAACCCAATAAAAACCCCACTTTCCCAGATACATAAAAAACCAAAAAACTTTACACGGAGAAAAAAAATCAACAACTACAAAACCAAAAAAAAAACAAACAAAAAAAAAACGCAGCAATGAGAAGGAGAAGAAAGAAAAAAAAAATATTTACGCAGAAACATAACATTTAGAAAAAAAACAAAGGTTGGAGTTCGAGGCTTGTTTTCGTGATTTCAAGGTCATGGTTCCTGAACCCTTTTTTCATGTGAAATAATTTTCACAAGAGGTAACACTTAATTTTTATTTTTGTATTAGTTTTATGTCCTGATTGTGCAAGAATTAATTTCAATATATTGAAGTTGTTCAGATTTCGTATGTGTTTAACCCGTTAACATTATTAATGTTGTATACTGAAATATATCCTAACATGCGATATGAATGTGAGTATTTCTTACATGCTTAAAAGTCTATTCCTCGCTTTTTATTTTCTTAATTAATTATCAAAAATTTTATGTTCGTGTCTTACTAATTTGAATTAATTCTTTGTTTGGTTGTGTTAAGAAAAGTATTAAGTTATTTTTTATGATATAATATGTGTGATGTCTTGATCTTTGGGTTGCTAACAAAAATAATAATAAGACAATTTCTACCGGTATACTAACTATTGTACGCAGGTCTAAGATGAAATACTATTATCATTAGAGAAAATACATAATTACCCCATCAAATTTGTACCTTTTTTTGAAGTAAACACCTAAAATTTGTGGGGGTCCTATTACCCCATCCAACTATTTCCAACAATTCTATATACACTATTTTTACAATATTTGCAATCTCATAACCGGTGCGTGTGTCTCATCCCCGATATAAAGTAATATTTTTTTATTTTTCTTACCCGTTTAATTGTGGATCGGGTAAATCCGTGACCCACTCACATTTTAACCCTTAAGCCCTTCTAGAAAATTCGTGTTCATTTTTTCCGATTCCTTTTCCTTTTCTCTACATGATATTTAGTGAGATGTGAAGAAGAATCTGAAGATGAAGGTATTGTTTACTCACTGGAGTGAACTTAATCAAGATCTTCTTTAGAGGGTTCTTTCATGACCATTAACTTCTATATTTCTTATATTAAGCTCTATTTGAAAGAGATGAAAATCTGAAAATTCCTTAATTACCCATCTAATTTTCTTAAAGAAAAGCAACAAAAATGGTTCAAATTTCCTAGTTGGTGGACTCCTCTGTTCCCATAAAAATAAAAATGGTGAATTCCTAATTTGCAATTTTGTTACTTTCTTAGCTTTCAAGCTCCCTTTATTGAATTATTTAGATATTCTTTATGAAATTGGGATAATTTCGACTCAGAAATCATACAAACTCTTTTTAATTCTTAAGTAAATGTGAGAAAGTAGCAGCAATTAGAATACAAAAAACATATATACAGCACTCATCAATAATCACCCTGAAAAGCTTTGTCCAAGAAATCCTGTGTTCTTGAACTTTTTAGGGGAAGTAGTGACTTCCAATCTTGCTACGTGTCACGTTTACATTGGTTTAGGGGTGAATTTTTATTCATTCACGCGCCCCTCAACACTTGAGATTACACCTTCCCTGAAAAAGGGTTAAAATGGTGTATTTAGAGTTGTTGAAGATGGTTTCATGGGGTAATAGGATGCCTGCAAACTTTAGGTGTCTACTTCAAAAAATGGTCAAAGTTTAATGGGGTAATTATGTATTTTCTCTTATCATTATTACTTTAAATAACGAGATATTGATGATAATATTTAGAAATAACTAAAGATGGATAAAATTCAATTGAGCGATTGTAGTTCGGCACCACTGCTTCACGCTTCAAAAATTTGACAAACGAATTTTGGTAGGCAAATAAATATAGACATGTTTGAAAAATGATTTCAATTAAGAATGTAGTTACACATCTTTTTTGAGACGCTAAAAAAATTCAAGGATATGGTGACGCACCTTGGTCAAATTATTTTTAATAGTCGACTTTCGATAAGTTTAAACTAAGACTTATAATAGATAAAATTATTAAGTGTGATGCAAAAAAGACAGTTATGTCTCTAAATATCAAGACCAAGAATGCGGTTACGTATTTAGGTCGAGACCAAATAAAAGTTGAACAAATAAAAAATGCGAGCAAATCATGACCTATAAAAATATATCCAAAAGATAGTTAAAATAAGTATAAGTCAATAAAAGCGACTGTGCTAGAATCACGGGACTCGAGGGATGCCTAATATCTTCCCTTCGGTCAATAAAATTCCTTACCCGAATTTCTAATTCGCAGACCAAATAAAGAGTCTTTCCTTTTGATTAGGGATTAAACAAAAAGGTGACTTGGAACACCATAACTCAATTCCAAGTGGTGACTCTGAAAAAATAAAAAATAATCCCTAAATCAATAATGTCATTTAAATTGGAAAAATCCTTTCGCCGAGCGAAAAATTGGTGTGACATCTCTAGTCACACCCCTTTTTCGCACGACGGTAGGGTTTTTCCAATTTAAGTGACGGAATTGAATAGGGATTATTTTTATTTTTCAGAGTCGCCACTTCGAATTGAGTTATGATGTTCCAAGTCATCTTTTTGTTTAATCCCTAATCAAAAGGAAATGACTCTTTATTTGGTTTGCGGACTAAAAATTCGGGTAAGGAATTTTGTTGACCGAGGGGAAGGTATTAGGCATCCCTCAAGTTCCGTGGTTCTAGCACGATCGCTTTTATTGACTAATACTTTTCTTAAATTATTTTTTATTTATTCTTGGACACATTATTACAGGCTATTATTTGTTTGCATTTTACATTGATGAACTTTTTATTTGGTCTTAACCTAGATGCGTAATCACATTCTTAGTCTTGATATTTAGAGGCATAATTGTCTTTTCCTCTCGGGTGCATCACACTTAATAATCTTATTTTTATAAGTCTCTATTTTAAATTAATAAAAATTAAGGGTGTGTCATCACATCCTTGAGTTTATTTTTAATTGTCTCAAAAAAAGATGCGCAACCGCATTCTTAATTGAAACGAATATTTTCAATACACCTAAAAGTTCATCTAAAGTTAAGAGAAAATACTTGTTCCTTATAAAAATAATAATCAAATAACATAAAATTAATCTAAACTTTTAGGGTGCATGATAAAATTTTAGACCAATATTACATTTTTTTTTATTTACTCTTAAAGTTAATGTCAAAATCAAGCATTACACGGGTAGCAATTTCTTACTAATCTAATAAAACAATGACGAATTACTAAAACAATTGATAAAATAAAAGTGACAATAATTTTTAGAGCCTAATAATCTCTATTTTATCCTTATTGGCATCTAAGTTAAAACAAGAACACAACCACAACCAGTTCATTTTTAAGAAATAACAACTAACAAATAAAAAAAATAAATCAAGATAGCCACCAATTAAAACTATCTCAATTCATTAAAAAGAGATATGCTTAACACTTAACTCAATATTCAATCAAATTATGAATAAAAAAAAAGGAAAACTTGTCATAAAATTACATCAAATTCCATAAATAAATAAATAGAGAGATAAGGTAAAGCTAAATATCGCAAAATCTTAACCGAAGCTCGATTAGAATACCCACAAATATTTTGTAGGTTATTTGTGAGGGTATATGTATTTGTGTTGATATGAAAATAATGGATAAGAAAGAAAAGATGTGAATGTGTTAGTGAATTTTTAAAAGAAAAATAAAATAAAATGGGAAGGTTTTTTCTTGCTCGTCTGTTTGTGTGGGGAGTCTTTTTGGTTGCTGATGATATTTCTTTTGATTTGTTGTGCGTTGGTAGTGTTGGAAGTGGGGGAATGGGTTTTTTCTGTTTTCTTCTTTTTATCCTGTACGTGTTGTGTGTTTTTCCTTTGTTGATGGTTGGTTTTTTTTTTTTCCTGATTTGTACGTATGAGTGTATATTGCTTAGGATCCTCACCTTGTTTTCAGATGTTAGGTAGTATAAATAGGATAAGATTAAGGTGCTTGAAAATATAAGGAGAGTGGAAGGAAGTATAGTTGAGTGGAATGTGGGTGTGGGTGAGAGGTTTAAGGGAGTAAGGAATTTTGTAGTAGTAGGATAAATGGGAGTGCGCAAAAAATTATAATAATAAAAATATTAGCTAATTTTGAATTAATAAAAAATAAAACTTAGCCTAAAATGTGATTCTATTTTTTATAGTTTACAATTATTTTAAAATAAATTAACTAAAATAAGATAAAAATCAAAATATTTAATTCAAGTATAAACAAAATATTTAACCCTAAATTTCGTGTAAAACATCAATTTTGATAAAAAAATTACGTGTCTACAGTTTGCACCTCTTTGACTGAAAACACGAAGAGTTTGCAGACAAAGAAGTAGACAACGTGACAAGTTATGATCGAACTTTTATTTGAAAGGAAAACTATGCAACCAGGTCCTAGTTTTGGACAACCTACATATTCTGGGTTATAAGGGAATCAGGTCATGTGTCGTTCAAGGAGATGAAATGATGAGTTGGAAGTCAAGTGAGGTCCCTTCGAGGCTCCAGTTTGTACATGAAAAAAAAAACTTAAAAGAAACTACAATTACAAGATCCTATCTATATAGCTTCTTTTGAATCTTGGCTTGGGTCTTCATGCTTCTCGAATTGTGAGATATTGATTTTTTTTCTCAAGTGAGTTTGAAGGTAAACGCCTTTCTCCATGTAGGCTCCTTCTACTCGGACTTGGATATAACCTTGTTCTTAGGTGAATTCTTGCTACTTCAAGTGAAAATGAGTTGGAAAGTTGATTCCTTTCCATATACGATCTTGAGATTGAAATGTGGATTGACCTTGTTCTACAAGCGGAACCCTGAAATTAAAACAAACAAAACTAATAGCACAAAATTTTGCCCCAATTTATAGTAAAGAAAAATTTGTGAGAAAATTACAAGATGGTGCTTAGCTTTGAATCGAGACTCTGAATGACTCGAGCTTTGTTGTGATGTATTCTTCATATGCTCTCTGCATGCTTAAACCAATTTCATTCCTCATGATGACCTAGTTAAATTAAATTATGTCCAATTGATCCCATTATTTAGGAGGGTCATTGCTTATACTACGTCTCATTATTTAGGAGGATCCTGTTAGGCCTATTATCCAGGAGGGTCCTGCTAGTGTCTCATTATCCAAGAGGGTCCTGATACACCAATTTCCATTGTGCAAAAGGGTCTTGCTATACTAATTCTCATTGTCCATGAGGTCCTGCTAGCCCCATTATCCAGGAGGGTCCTGCTACTGTCCCATTATTCAGGAAGACCCTTGCTATACTACGTCTCATTATTTAGGAGGGTCTTACTAGTCCCATTATCTAGGAGGGTCCTCCTAGTGTCCCATTATTCAGGAGGGTCCTTGCTATACTACGTCCCATAATTCATGAGGGTCCTTGCTACACTACATCCCATTATTCAGGAGGGTCCTTGCTATACTACGTCCCATTATTCAGGAGGGTACTTGCTACACTACATCCCCTTATTCAGAAGGGTCCTTGCTACACTACGTCCCCTTATTCAGAAGGGTCCTTCCTATACTACGATTGTTCAGAAGGGTCCTTGCTACACTACATCCCATTATTCAGGAGGGTCTTTGCTACACTACGTCCCATTATTCAGGAGGGTCCTTGCTACACTACGCCCCATTATTCAGGAGGGTACTTGATATACTACGTCCCATTATTCAGGAGGGTCCTTGCTACACTACGTCCCATTATTCAGGAGGGTCCTTGCTATACTACGTCTCATTGTTCAAGAGAGTCCTTTCTACACTACGTCCCATTATTCATGAGGATCCTTGTTATACTACATTCCATAGACTAATAATACAAACAAAACACTTACCCCAGTATGGACCATAATTTTTTGTGCAATGTTCCCATTTAGCTCTTCGTACACTAAATTGAACATCTAAGTTTTTGGAGTTTTTGGATCTTTGATCTTGAAATAACTCGTTCCTTTGCGTCAACAAAGAAAATTTGTGAATTTAAAAATGTGGTGGTTGGTTTGTGGTTTTGCGTTTTGACGAGGATTGCTAGAACTTGTCATGTTTTACTTATTTCCAAACGGTCAGTGCTCGTCATTGATTGATTGTATTTTACCCAAATTTGGTTACTTTGAAGGACTTAAATCCCATATATGCCTTCATTTCACGCTACTCATTATTTATCCTTCATTAAATCATGGACTTTTCTGAATCCAAAACTCGCTTATAAAGGATAACTCATTGGCCTGATGCTTTGCCTTGTACAATCCAGAAAGTTGGTAGCAAGTCTTAAAATCCTTTCTCACTTTGTTGACACGGACTCGACACAAGGACATGTGAAACAAATTGATGAAAAGTGAAAGAAAAATAAATATACACTACACAAGAATAGAAGAAAATGGTTCAATGAGAAAGGTTCCTTTTAGAGAGAGAAACAAAAGAAAACTTATTTGAGTGTGGTAGCCAACTATACTGATCATGACATGCACTTTGAATTGATTATCACAATTTGTCCATCCAATCTATTAATCAACCATTATTGATCATCCAATTTTGACGTGGAGTTCCAACATTTAACAAAGTCATAACCAAGTTCAAACTCTTATCCGCCTTATGATGTCCACAAGGAGTTTTGCCACTAAGATTCTTTCATTTTGATTCTTTCGACTCATATTCGCCTTATGGTGCCCATTAGGGTTTTCACCAATAAAACTCTTATTTTTATTTTTCTCAACTCACATTCGCCTTATGATGCCCAGTTAGGGTTTTCACCAATAAGACTCTCCCAATTTTTTTCTTTTTTTTCACAACTCACTTTCACCTTACGGTGCCCACTTAGGATTTTCACCAATAAGACTCTCATTTTTATTTCTCAACTCACATTCGCCTTATGATGCCAAATTTGGGTTTTCACCAGTAAGACTCTCTCATTTGTTTTTTTTTTTTTTGTGAAAAAGAGTATGGTGTCATCGTTTGTACCCTTAGCATACTTACTCTTGACATTTCAAAGGTTGACCCAAAGGTCTTTCTTGAATTGAAACTAAATATGACTTTTTGACAAGGTTAGTAAGAAATGACAGCACGAAAGCTCAAATCCGACTTTAAGTGATGGGGTTGACTTTAGCTTTGACGTAGAAAATAAATAAATAAAAAGGAAACGACTTTTGAACAGTTCTTTGCAAATATGGATTTTTGAATTTTTTATTTGGTTGGACCGAACCCCAACACCAGGGTTGCCTACGTATTTCGCCGAAACAAGAATCAAGTCAAGCATAGTTCAAGTAAATCAAAATTTATTTATTTTTCTTGATTTTTCCTACAAAAGACATCTTTTGAGAAACAAATTAGTTCATGGTTGTCTACGTTTTGACTTTAGTTGGTACCAACAATTAGTATTATGCATATAAATCACTTTCAACTACTTCTAGACAAATTTGAGGTCAACTTTGAGTACTCCCTATAGTTTCAAATGGTATCTCGAACATACTTAAGTATTTACAAGATCATTTCATCTTGCATAAATTAAGAGACTAGAATTATTCATATCATCATGTTTCAAGTGCCCTTACAACAAATAAAGTCCTTTTTCACACATTACAGAATAATTTAGATCGTAGGACATTTTTCAAAGTCACTCACACTCAGAAAGATGTTCAATGCATTAAATTGAGATTCCATATGCTTGGCCCTCATGTAAGTATCCACAAATATGAGAACACTAAAAATGAGATCAAATAGGACTTGACATTGGCTTGTAATGTAGGCATAGGGAAAGGTAGGATATTTATTTGGGATAAAATGACTATTTCCTCCTTAAAATTTGCACAATGCTCACAATTGTTTTTTCATTTTAGCATTTGACGTTTGTTTTCTTGAAAGCTTCTCCTCATTTATTTTCTTTTTTTTTTCTCATTTTCTCTCCTTTTTGTTGGAGATTTTTTCACTTTTCGTTCTAGCTTTTCTTTGTCATTTTTTTTACCTTCACGTATTTGACCTTTTCATTTTATTACCCAACTTAGATTGTTGGCACTGTGTAGATAATTGATAGTGCGCTCAAGGAGGCGAGATTAAGGAATAGTGCATTTATGCACTCAAAAGGATATATGTTAAGATGTGGTTATTCAAATAAAAATGTTTCAGGCTCAAAATGAGAATTCTATGGATAACATGTCATTTGGTAGGCTTAAAAGGCACAATCGGATCAAAGAAAGCCTATAACCCTTTCCCAATTTAAATGTTGCTCAAAATTTTGTCTCAACCAACATTCAGGCCAAGTTTTAGATCAACAAATTCATGTCTTTGAATTTTATATCTAAAGCTCACCACACAATGCACATGAAACGATGAGGTCGAATTGTTTTATGTCTTAACTTTAGGCAAGATATTTTCTTAAGTAATACATATATGTATTATGAGGTACCAAAAGAAGTCTATAGGTCACAACAAAGTTGGTATGTCTTGCCTAATAGTTTAACACTTTATTATTATTTCTTATGGACACTCCTAAGTATGTTGGTACTAACCAAGTTAATTTTTTTCTAGATTAAAAAAAAATCCCTTTTTTTTGCCCCAATTTTTGTAACGAGGACATTTTAGATTTTTTCTTGGTTGGACCGAACCTCAACATAAGGCTGCCTACGTATCTTGTCAAAGCAAGAATCAGGTCAAACGTAGTTCAGGAAAATTATAATCGCAACATTATTTTTAATAAGAAATACTTCTTTTTTTTTAATAAGGATCACGAACCCGAGGAGGGTTGCCTACATATCTCATCGAGTTGAGAATTGGGTGTGCGTAGTTCGTGCAGATTGGACAGTTAAAAAAAACTTTATGATATTGAAACTTGAGTTAATAAATGCATTATGTTTTAAGATTTTCTAAACAAATGCATTTTTCATGTGACACATTAACTGATCTAAGTGGTCAAGCACGAGAGGGATATTTGTTCTAGACGGACCCAACTCTTGTTTTGAGTCTCACTAAATCAAAATGCAAATGATGCAAATAAGCGGATCCTACTAGTGATAACCCTGTCTATGTTTCACTTTTACTAGGTTTAAACGTTAAGGAGATAGGTATCTAGACTGGCTTACCCGAGTGGACAACTCGAACTAGGAAGGAGCAACTTATCGGTAGCAGCACTTTTCCAACTTCATTGCTGATCCAACTGCGTCTAACATTGGTGACTAAAAATCCTTCATTGGTGTCAAAACACTCCAATTTTATCTCAATAGGAGTAGGATACATAATTGTATTCCTTTGAATGTGTGTGAAGTGTTACTACAGACTCAGAGTGGTTGAGTAAGGAAGACAATATAATACAATTCAACAACATAAAAGTGATAAATGAGCAGAAAGTAGCATATTAGGTCATCATACACAATATATCCAAAAATTACAATAATAAAATCAAGTAAGAGTCAATATAATAAAGCTCGAATTCTGATTATTTTCCAGCGGAGTCCCCATCTGTCACACATCTATTTTCGCACGCGGGATACAATTTTTCCAATTTAAGTGAAAGTATTGATTAGGGATTATTTTATTTTTCCTTCAGAATCGCCACTTGGAATTGAGTTATGGTGTTCCAAGTCACCTTTTTAAAAAATCCCTAACCAAAAAGAAATGACTTTTTATTTTTTGGTCTGCGAACTAGAAATTCGAGTAAAAAATTTTGTTGACCGAGGGGAAGGTATTAGGTATCCCTCGAGTCCCGTGGTTCTAATGCGGTCGCTTTTATTGACCTATACTTATCTTGATATATTTTTGGATAATTTGTATCTACAGACCAATGTTTGCTTATTTTTTAATTGTTGAATTTTGATTAGTATCAACCTAGATGCGTAACCGCATTCTTGGTCTTGACATTTAACGCATAACTGCCATTTCCTCTCGAGTGCATCACACCTAATAATATCAATTTACACCTCTTGGTTTGAATTAATAAAAGTTAATTATATTATTGGACAAGGTGTGTCACCACATCCTTGAGTTTATTTTTAATTGTCTCAAAAAAAGATGCGCAACTGCATTCTTAATTGAAACTAGTAATTTTCAATACACCTAAAAGTTCATCTAAAGTTAAGAAAAAATATGTGTTCCTTATAAAAATAATAATCAAATAACATAAAACTAATCTAAACTTTTAGGGTGCATGATAAAATTTTAGAAATATTACATCTTTTTTATTGTTACTTACTCTTAAACTTAATGTCAAAATCAAGCATTACACGGGTAGCAATTTCTTACTAATCTAACAAAGCAATGACGAATTACTAAAACAAATCTCTTTTTTTTGTTTGATAAAATAAAAGCGACAATAATTTTTTGAACCTAATAATCTATATTTTATCCTTATTGGCATCTAAGTTAAAACAAGAACACAATCACAATCCGTTCATTTTTAAGAAATAACAACTAACAAATAAAAATAAATAAATCGAGATAGCCACCAATTAAAACTATCTCAATTCATTAAATAGAGATATGCTTAACACTTAACTCAATATTCAATCAAATTATGAATAAAAAAAATAGGAAAACTTTGTCATAAAATTACATCAAATTCCATAAATAAATAAATAAAGAGATAAAGTAAAGTTGAATACCGTAAAATCTTAACCGAAGGTCGATTATAATACCCACAAATTTTTTGTAGGTTACTTGTGATGGTATATGTATTTGTGTTGATATGAAAATAATGGATAAGAAAGAGAAGATGTGAATGTGTTGGTGAATTTTTAAAAGAAAAATAAAATAAAATGAGAAGGTTTTTTCTTGCTCGTCTGTTTGTGTGGGGGATCTTTTTGGTTGCTGATGGTATTTCTCTTGATTTGTTGTGCGTTGGTAGTGTTGGAAGTGGGGGAATGAGTTTTTTCTTTTTTCTTCTTTTTTTCCTGTACGTGTTGTGTGTATTTCCTTTGCTGATGGTTGATTTTTTTTTCTGATCTGTACGTATGTGTGTATATTGCTTAGGATCCTCTCCTTGTTTTCAGATGTATGTTAGGTAGTATATATAGGATAAGATTAAGGTGTTTGAAAATATAAGGAGAGTGGAAGGGAGTATAGTTGAGTGGAATGTGGGTGTGGGTGTGGGTGAGACGTTTGAGGGAGTGGGAAATTTGGTAGTAGTTAGGATAAATGGGAGTGTGCAAAAAATTATAATAATAAAAATATTAGCTAATTTTGAATTAATAAAAAATAAAACTTAGCCTAAAATGTGATTCTATTTTTTGTAGTTAACAAATATTTTAAAATAAACTAACTAAAATAAGATAAAAATCAAAATATTTAATTCAAATATAAACAAAATATTTAACCCTAAATTTTGTGTAAACCATCAAGTTCGGTCAAAAATTATGTGTCTACATAGCTCATACTAATGGTTGTTGGTTAGGAAATCTCCCATAGAGTTACTTGTATTTTCATATACAAAACTAAGTTATTGTTTTGTTTTTCAATACACCGAGTTGTTATCTACATGTTTTGATGCTTTTCTTTATACTGCATCTTTATTACTAATTTATATTGAAATGAGTTGAGTTGAGTTGAGGCAAGGTAAGTTTCTTCAGTTCCATTTCAAGCTTATGTCTTATTTTAGAATTCCCCTCTCATGTTCGTACATTCTATGTACTGACGCTAGTTGGCCTGCATCTTTTATGATGCAGATACAGGTAACTAGTATCAACATCCAGCGTTTCGTTGATCCAGTTGAGCTTCAGAGTTATGTGTGAGTCTCCTTGCTTCCGAAGTACCCCCTTTTATTTGCTTTATCATTCTAGTCTTATTAGGATGTCGTGGGTCTTGTTCCGACATCCATCTCAGTTAGTAGAGGTTTCATAGACATATAGATATAGTTTATGAGTCTTGTGCATTTCCATTTTCGATGTTTGAGACTTGAGTTGCCATTTTGGCTAATGAATGTTTCTTTATACATTCTGAGTTTGTTCTTTGAGCTACAACTTTACTTTTAAAGTTACTTCTTGTTGAGTAACACTCCGCTAGTAGTTAAGCCAGGCCAAGGGTTCGCTTGGGGCAGCAATGGTTCTCGAGTGTCGGCCACGTCCAGGGTGTAGGCTCGGGGCGCGACAAACTTGGTATCAAAGTCCATAGTTCAAGAGTCATAGAGTGTGTCTATGAAGTCATGTCTGTAGAGTCCTAGTTATCGGTGTGAAGCATGCCACATCTATAATTAAGAGGCTACAACATTTAGGAACTACCTCATTTCTTTCATACTCATTTCGTGCGATAGAGTTCATCTCTATAAAAGTTTCCTTCTAATTCTTACGTGCGTGTATCTTTCAGATCATGCCTCCGCGAAGAGCTGTCAGAGGTCACCCTGCTAGGAGGAATGCTGAGGATCAAGGGGTACCTAATGCACCAGAGGTGCAACCCTAAGGAGAGGTCACTAATGCGGAATTCCGTGAATCTATCCAGATGTTGAACCAAGTTGTGACCAACCAAGCAGGGCAACAAAGAAAGAATCAACAGGAAGTAGCTGATACTTCAAGGATCCGTGAGTTCTTTAAGATGAATCCTCCAAGCTTCACTAATTCAAGTGTCACTAAGGATCCGAAAAACTTTGTAAAGGAACTGCAGAAAGTGAGTGAGTGGAACTAAATGAATACCAACTGAAGAGTGTTGCTAGGATATAGTTTGACCAATGGAAAAAGGGTAGAGCTGAGAGTGCACCAATTGTGAGCTGGGTTGTGTTCGAGAGTGCCTTCATGGGGTGTTTCTTTCCCCGTGAGCTAAGAGAGGCAAAACTAAGAGAATTCTTCACTTTTAAGCAAGAATTTATGAGTGTGCATGAGTACAGCCTTAAGTTCACCCAACTTTCCCGTTATGCTCCGAAGATGGTTGCTGACATGAGGAGCAGGATGTGTCTATTTGTTGCTGGGTTGTCTTGTCTGTCAAGTAAGGAGGGCAAGACAGCTATGTTAATAGGGGATATGGACATAGTAAGACATATGATCCATGTGCAACAGGTTGAGAAAGATAAGCTGAGGGATAGAGAGGATTTTAGAAACAAGAAAGCTCAGACACGGAATGAGTCCAGACAATAGAGGAGTAATGTCAACCGGTCATCTTTCCAACATAAGCAAAAGGGACCTTCTTCATCATCTGCTAGTGCACCTGCACTAAGGAACAAATGTGAGTTCAATAATTAGAATTCGCAAAATTTCAGAGCTAAACCTGCGCAACCTCAAGGTAGTGTGGCACAAGGAGGTAATGGGACTCCTGCATGTGCTAAGTGTGGTAGGAACCACTTAGGGGTATGTCGTGATAGTTCCACTGGTTGCTTTAAGTGTGGTCAGAACGGTCACTTTATGAAAGAATGCCCTAAGAATAGACAATGTAATGGAAATAGAGGCAATAGAGCCCAATCATCTTTAGTTGCTCCACTAGTCAGAGCTGCATCTAGAGGAGCTACTTCAGGGGTAGGCGGAGGAGCGAACCGTCTGTATGTTATCACTAGGTGCCAAGAGCATGAGGATTCGCCAGATGTTGTCACTGGTATGATCAAAGTCTTTAATTTTGATGTTTTTGCTTTACAATATCCAGGAGCAAGTCTATATTTTGTGACTCCTTATGTTGCGATGAATTTTGATGTTTTTCCTGAGAAACTTCTTGAGCCCTTCAGTGTTTCCACACCTGTTGGTGAGACTATTCTAGCTGAGAGAGTTTATCGTGATTATACCATTTCCGTCAATCACAAGAGCACCATGGCTGATTTAGTTGAATTAGACATGGTAGATTTTGATGTCATTCTAGGTATAGATTGGCTTCACGCCTGTTATGCCTCAGTTGATTGTAGAACTTGAGTTGTTAAGTTCCAGTTTCCTAATGAGCCAGCTATAGAGTGGAGGAGTAGTTCAGCAGTGCCTAAGGTCGTTTTATTTTGTACCTTAAGGCGAGAAAGTTAGTTTCCAAGGGGTGTGCCTATCACTTAGTCCGAGTTAATGACTCTAGTGTTGAGACACCTCCTATTCAGTCAGTTTCACTAGTAAGTGAGTTTCCAGAAGTCTTTCCAGATAATATTCCTAGAGTCCCTCCTGAGAGAGAAATAGATTTTGGTACAGATATTCTTCCTGATACTCGTCCTATCTCTATTCCGCCATATAGAATGGCTCCAGCATAGTTGGAAGAATAGTTGAAAGATCTTCTTGAGAAAGGTTTTATTCTACCAAGTGTCTAACCTTGGGGCGCTCCAGTCTTATTTGTGAGGAGGAAGGATTGTTCTCTTAGAATGTGTATAGATTACCGTTAGTTGAAAAAGGCTACTATCAAGAATAAGAATCCCCTTCCGAGAATTGATGATCTTTTCAATCAACTTCAGAGTGCCACTTGTTTTTCTAAGATAGACCTCAAATCAGGCTATCATCAGTTTAGGGTAAGAGAAAGTGGCATCCCTAAGACAACATTCAGAACCCGCTACGATCATTATGAGTTTCTGGTCATGTTTGTTATCATATCCATTGATGACATTCTAATTTATTCGAGGAATAAGGAAGATCATGCTAGTCATCTCAGAATAGTTCTCCATACTCTCAAGGATAGAGAGTTGTATGCTAAATTCTCTAAGTGTGAGGTTTGGCTTGAGTCTGTGGCATTCTTAGGCCACATTGTGTCTGGTGATGGGATTCGAGTTGACACTCAGAAGATAGAGGCAATGCAAAATTGGCCTAGACCCACATCTCCAACTGATATTAGGTGTTTTTTGGGGTTGGCTGGATATTATAGAAGGTTCATCGAAGGGTTCTCATCTATTTCATCCCCTTTGACTAAGTTGACTCAGAAAACAGCAAAGTTTCAATGGTCTGAAGCTTGTGAGAAAAACTTTCAGGAATTGAAAACTAGGTTGACTACTGCCCCAATGTTGACCTTACCAGAAGGTACGCAAGGTTTTGTTATGTATGGTGATGCGTCCAGAGTTGGACTGGGTTGTGTGTTAATGTAGAATGGCAAGGATATAGCTTATGCCTCCAGACAACTTAAGGTTCACGAGAGGAATTACCCAACCAATGATCTAGAGTTGGCTGGTGTAGTGTTCGCTTTGAAGATATGGCGTCACTATCTCTATGGTGTTCATTAGACGTGTTCACCGATCACAAGAGTCTTCAGTATGTGTTTAGTCAGAAAGAGCTTAATTTCAGACAGAGGAGGTGGTTGGAATTACTCAAGAATTATGACATGAGTATTCTATATCACCTAGGAAAGGCTAATGTTGTTGTTGATGCTTTAAGCAAATTGTCTATGGGCAGTACCACCCATGTTGAGGAAGACAAGAGATAGTTAGCGAAAGATGTGCACAAGACTCGCACGACTAGGAGTTAGATTAATGGATTCCAATGAAAGAGGAGTGGTGGTGATGGGGTTGAATCATCATTAGTGTTCGAAGTGAAAGAGAAACAAGACCAAGATCCTATTTTGCTTGAATTGAAGGTAAATGTTCATAAGCAAAAAGTAGTGGCTTTTGAACAAGGGGGAGATGGTGTATTGAGATATCAAGGTAGGTTGTGTATACCAAGGGTGGATGAACTCCAAGAGAGGATCATGGAGGAAGCTCATAGCTCCAAACCCTACAACATTTTATACATAAGGTCATACTAAATCTGGACAACGCTTGTGAAGTGTTGCCTAAAATATTTGTAGCTACACTTTTAAAGCGTAGCCTTAGTTTTTACCTTTTGACTACAATATTATTGGCAATGCTTATAAAGTATACTCTTTAATGGTATAGGCTACACTTTATAAGTGTGGTCATATCATGACATAATTAGCGACGCCTATTTATACCTATAATTATACTTTTAAAGTGTGCTATTTTTATAATTTTTAAAACAACACTTTACAAGTATGGCCTTATAATTTTCTTAAAATTTTCACCAAAATATTGTATTCCCTCCCATATATTCAACTATCCCTCCAATTTCATTAGTATCCATTGCATTAAACATTGCTGAAGAATGACCAAGTTTCTAGAACAACATATCGCTGCAAAAGTACCTGGAAAATCCTAGAGGTTGTGGATATTTCAACTTCAGCAACCAAAGGGGTGAATTTAGAATCAAGAAACACATTCCCTGAAGAAACATCAAGATGGATTATGGCCACGTGATGAAGGAATGCTAGTCCTTCTGCAACTGCAATGGCAATGGAATGTTTTGTAGGCCAGTCAGGTTCATATTCAAGTTTCTGGCTAAACTCATGAAGAAACTGAGCCAATGTCCCATTGGGATAGTATTGATGTAAGAGTAGAACAACATCCTCATATATTGCACCCGATAGGTCTCGTCAGATTATCATGGCAGAGTTTACTTAGCTTTTCAAGCTCTCTGATCATCTTGCTCTGGTGATGAACTATAGTCTTGTCCATCGACTTTAGGCCCTTAAGAGACAAAATCATCCCTGAAGGCATGTCTGCTCTATACACATTACTGAAAGTTCCAGTACTAATCTTATTTGTATCTTTCCTGACTGCCTGTACAACTGCATCAAAATCTATTGCTTGCTTGAGATTTTCATCGAAAACATTCCCTGCTATGATCACTGGTTTGCTACAAGTTTCATCAGTGATATTTCCAGCTTCCATGGTGGTTTTCTCTTGTTTCTCCCTCATCATGTATAGTAAAACAACCACTGTGACAGCTGTAAAAATTGCCAAACCAGAACCAACAACAGCCAAACTTAATTACAGAATCTTCCCAATGTTAGTGAATCTGTAATAGTTGTGGAATCAATCCATTGATAACCATTTAAGAACAGGTTGTAGCCTTTTATGGTATGGTAAATATATATGAGCTTGGTTTTACCATATTTTTACAAGAAAGTTTTTAGGAAACTAATTAGAGTCATGGTTATTCACAATATTGTTTTTGGGTGCTATTTCCACTTGTTTGATTTCAAACTCTCTGTCATTACTTTTCCTTTACATGGCATACTTAAGCATGATACGAGTTTCAATATATCAGTTTCACGTCGTCACTACTTTCTCAAACCTTTTGGGTGTTTATGCTTGTTTTGTTTTTCTCAGGTATGCCATAACAAAGGCTTTCTGTATTGTATTTATCATGACTTTCTTCTCTCTATTTGATGTTTCTGTGTTCTGGCCTATATAACTTTGTTATTGGATCGTTCTTTTCGTCCTTACAATGAAGCGACAAATCATGCACATGATCAAATACAAATACATCCCGTTCAACCTGGCAAAGCAGGTGAGATCGATCAATAGTTAATAAGTTATGTTTTCAAGTAGTGTTTAGTTGCCTGTGCAGAGAAGATTTGATTTTTTTAGTCTCATTTGGTAAATACTCACTTGCTTAATTATTTCTACATAAGTACTCAGGGAAAAAATCATCAGAAAGTGGCAGCAGCCTTAGAGCAGACTGAATTTTGCAATTTTTTTCAAACTTAAATGGAAGAAAAGAATTAGGTCAAAGGGGAATAAATTAAAGGAATAGATGAAGTTGTTCAAAAATATTTTTTTATGGTATTTGTATCTATATTCTACTCTGACCAGAATACGGGGTTCCCCAAATGCGGTTTTTTTAGTGATCATTTCATTATTTTTTTCATTTCTCGTTGATTTAATACTCATATTTTCCGAAAGAGCCTAATGTGGAACACATAAAGAACTAGATTTATAGTTTTGATGGAACCAGTTGATTGGAAAATGAATTTTGTTGTAGTTACTTGTAGTGACACCTTATTAGCATATGAAATACATGCTTTAATAGCCACTACGAGTTCTATTTATAGTACTAGTACAAAGTGTGTCGGGCTCTTGCATTTGATATGGTGATGTTGAAACTTGTGACTCCGGAATGGAAGTGGGAGATGATCAATATGAATTAATACTGGTTTGTCGCGGTCTCGCATGCAACATGATTCCATTTGGGTGATTGTTGATCGAATGACTAAATCAACCCACTTTTTACCCGTAAAGACTACTCATTCAGCAAAGGATTATGCTAAGTTATATATTCAAGAGGAATTTAGACTTCATGAAGTTCCAGTGTCCATTATTTCAGATAGAGGTGCACAATTCTGGAAGTCTTTCTAGAAAGGTTTGGGTTCGAAGGTGAACTTGTGTACTGCTTTTCATCCTCAGACAGATGGTCAAGCAGAGCGCACTATTCAGACTTTAGAAGATATGTTGAGGGCTTGTGTGATTGATTTCAAAGGTAATTGGGATAATCACTTACCTCTCATAAAGTTTGCTTACAATAATAGTTATCACTCTAGCATCCACATGGCTCCTTATGAAGCTCTTTATGGGAGAAGATGCAGATCTCATATTGGATGGTTTGAAATTGGTGAAGCTGGTTTGATAGGACCAAACTTAGTTCATCAAGCTATGAAAAAAGTGAAAGTTATTCAAGAAAGGTTGAAAATAGCACAGAGTCGTAAGAAATCCTACATTGATGTTAGGAGAAGAGACTTAGAGTTTGAAGTAGATGATTGGGTATACTTGAAGCTTTCACCCATGAAAAGTGTTATGAGATTTGGTAAGAAGGGGAAGTTTAGTCCCCGGTATATTGGTCCTTGAAGAATATCCAAGAGGATTGGTAATGTAGGTTATGAGTTGGAGCTACCGTAAGAGTTAGCAGCAGTTCATCCGGTATTTCACATTTCCATGTTGAAGAAGTGTATGGGCGATCCTTCACTAATTATATCGACTGAAGATATTGGTATTAAGGATATTGTCTTATGGGGAGATTCCTGTTCAGATTTTAGACCGTCAGGTTCGCAAGTTGAGAACCAAGGAGGTAGCATCAGTCAAGGTCTTATGGAGAAATCATTTTCTTGTTGAAGCAACATGGGAAGCTGAGGACGAAATGAAGAAGAGATACCCACATCTCTTTGAGTCTGGAGAAATTCCAAATTAAGGTACAAATCCCTTTCTTGGCATTTATTTTAAGTTTACATGTTGCTTATATATTGCTTATAGGGTGTTTGAGCTGAATGTTAGATGTTGCGTTATAATCTCATTCGAGAACGAATGTTCCCAAGGGGGAGATATTGTAACATTCCCCATTAGAAAGAACTAGAATTTGAAAGAAACTAAATCGGAAATAGCAAAATCTAAAATTTTGCAAGTTGAGCTTAAGATGTGAATTCTTCAAATAGTCATAACTTTCAGTACATGATAAATTAGGTGGCCCATAAGATATCAAATGAAATTTCTATGAGTTATCTTTCCAACGCCACCGATTTTTCTAATTTTTGAGCTCGTATGAAGGAGATATGATCATTTGAAAATTTATCTGTCAGTTAAGGAAAGTTACCCGGATTTAAGAGGGGTATTTTGGTATTTTCCTTACCCAATCAGATTTAGGAGAAATTTGGTAATACTTAGGGGGCTAAACTGATTGTTCTCAGTTTTACAAATCCAAATTCATGCTGGGTTTTGAGAGAAGTTCAAGAAGAGGAGAAAAGGAGAAAAAGTCAAGCGTTCGTCAAGTTCTTGAAGATTTTATTGAGTAATTTGCCAAGGGTTGATCCCTAAGAGGTATGTGAGTTCACATAGCGTTGGGTTCATTCACCCACACACCAATCATGATTAATTCAGCGTAATTTCGTTCTAGAAAGTAAAAAATTTGAGTTCTTGATGAGTCTCGTTAAAATTTCCTTCATAAATTTTGATTGTTGAGGTTTTGATGAGTTATTGAGTTAATCGTATGAGTTTTAAGGTTTTTTTTTAGTAAATTCTTGTACACTAATGATGTGTATTTGAAACTAAGTGATTGGGGAAAAAACCATTCGATTCTACGTGAATTGGGATTAGAAAATGAGTAAGGAAATTTGTCAAGTTTTCTCGGAAAAGGGGTGGGGCGCCGCGCCACTCAGTGCGCCCCACATCAGGGTTTGTAGTTTGGGCTCTGAGACGCCGCGCCACTCAGTGCGCCCCAACCCAGACTCTGTAGTTCAAGGTCTAGTGCCCTGCACCACTCAGTACGCCAGGGTTGCCAGGTCATCTACCCTTTCCCACTTCTTTCCGTTTGAGTTTCCTCGAATCGTACCTATGTTTTCTAGTTGATTTCTACACTCTAAGGTACGTTTAAACATCATGAGATCATAACTCTTGAATTCATAATTCAAATTCATGGTAGAGCTAAGAGTCAAGGCTAGAGAGTTCTTTGAGTCTTTTATAATTGTTTTAAACTTGTTTTAAGACTTAAGCACTGAGTTTGAGAAAGAGTAGAGTCGAGTTCATTTTCTTTAAAATGTTATATGGGAGCTAAGTATTCCCAAGAGTAAATGTTTTCACATTTAAGATGAGAGGAAACACCGATTTCCAAAAGAGTTTTCATGAACAGTTTTAGTACCATCTCTTTTAAGAGAAAGATTTTTGAGTAATAATCTCAAACCACAGAAAGAGTTATGTTTCTAAACATATGAGCTAGTTATATTTTGGGAGTAGTATTGAGCACCGATATGGGGACGAGTTCAGAAAACTCAAAGTCTCCATAAGCCATGTAGCCAACGTGGGTAGAAAGGGTCATACTTTTTAGATGATTCCTTAATGTTTTTTAGCATAGACTAGTGGATTCACTTAGTAGTAGGTTCTATACCCTAGCAAAGTATAGGACGACCCTTGCAGCGTGAGGCAAGACGTTGTATCATCACATAGCTAATAGTAATGGTTGTCAGTTAGAGAATCTCCCACAGAGTTACGTGTATTTTCATATACAAAACTAAGTTATTGTTGTGTTTTTCAATACACTGAGCTGTTATCTACATGTTTTGAAGCTTTTCTTTATACTGCATCTTTATTACTACTTTATATTGAAATGAGTTGAGTTGTGTTGAGACGAGGTAAGTTTCGTCAGTTCTTTTTCAAGCTTATGTCTTGTTTTAAAATTCCCTCTCATGCTCATATATTCCATGTACTGACGTCAGTTGGCCTGCATCTTTTATGATGCAGATACAGGTAACCAGGATTAGCATCCAGCGCTTCGTTGATCCAATTGAGCTTCAGAGTTGTTGGTGAGCCTCCTTGCTTCCGGAGGACCCCCTTTTATTTGCTTTATCATTCTAGTCTTATTAGGATTTCATGGGTCTTGTCCCAACGTCCATCTCAGTTAGTGGAGGCTTCATAGACAGATAGATATAGTTCATGAGTCTTGTTCATTTCCAGTTTCGATATTTGAGACTTAAGTTGCAATTTTGGCTAGTGAATGTTTCTTTATACATTCTGAGTTTGTTCTTTGAGCTACAGCTTTACTTTTAAAGTTACTTCTTGTTGAGTAACACTTTTGCTAGTAGTTAAGCCAGGCCAAGGGTTCGCTTGGGGCTAGCAATGGTTCTCGAGTGCCGGCCACGTCCAGGGTGTAGGCTCGGGGAGTGACACAACCTGCTTGGCTCAAGATGTCTAATCTTCTCACTGCTGCTGCAACACTTCTTCCTGGTGAATCTTCTCAAGGTGATCCGGCAATGTTTGTGATACTTAGGGTTCTCTCAAAGTACTTGAGCAACTAGTTGCTAGAGTGGATGATATAATATCAGAGGTATCTCTAGTTTTAATCTACTCCTCGTATTAAATACAACTGTAGCCTGTAGTTTTCAGTCAGTTGAGCAACAATATGTCAAAGGTGTGTTGTTTGGAGTTCCCTAACCTACAAATTTATTGCATTCTCAAGTGACCTCCAGTATAAAAAAATTTGAGTCAAACAATTAACTTTATCCACTCTTGTTTTATTTCTCATTTGCTAACCACTTGTTTAATACATACATAGCTATATGGGGAAAATGTTCTTGAATTGAAAATTTTATTCAACAGTAGACCATGTTTTACCATGGAGGTATGCTTTTCTTTATTTAAATAAAAAAGAAAACTTCTTATAGGGGAATTAGATTCATTCTTACTTAGGAAAATACAAGTTGCCTTGAACTAAAGACGATTCTAATTTGTTCTATTTAAGATGTTGGACGATGGTGTTGCTACCCTGGGAGCACCACCTGCCAGTAAACAAGTCATGGCAAACCGCCCAGTTACTATTGTCATAAATGAGTTCTTGATGAAGCTTGGTACATATATGGAGTGTCCAATTGTCAAACAACATATAAGGATAAGGAGACAATTTTGCTAGATAGCATTAATTGTACTATACTCCCGTCATAGATGTGGTATAATGTCCTAAGGAAGCATACAAGAAAGCAAGGAGCTAAGATATATGCACAGCTGCATGGCTATTATATATGAAGACTTTTTGAATAATTTTGATGTTTGAATCTACATTGAATTTTTTGGAATTCTTTGCAAGTGTATATCTTGAAATATCTCTTTATTTGTATGTGTAGTAAAAGACATATATTGCTTTGTTGAAGTGTACTGTAAATTCATACATTTGTAGGGTACAATTTTTTTAACTATATTTTTTTAACATATACAAAATATCATGCTTGAAAGTGTCGTTATAGGGACATTGCTTGTGTGGCTTATTGATTGTAAATTGTAATATGGTACATTAGGAAAGACATGTTGCTTTAGAGGAGATAGCAATGGCCACATTTTGCATGTGTGGCTTAAGGTATCAAAGGTCACATTTGCAAAATGTAGTTTGAGATTATGAGAAGCGTTATATGTGGTGCTAAAAGCGTAGCTTTTTTACCTCATGGGCCACACTTTTGAAGCGTAGCTACTAAGGCAACACTTGAAAAGTATGGCCTAAAGTCAAAGGTTACGCTTCTTTAGGCCACCCCTGCAAAAGCGTTGTCTAAAGTTTTGACAGTTTAGGCAACACTTTCTTACTGTGGTTGAAAGGCAAAAATGTTGTAGTGGGACTATCAAACAAAATCACATGGATGATGACGTCAGAGTTAAGAAAACTTTCAACACATAACTAACTTATGCTAAGAATGTCTTGACAAATCCACACAAGGAGAAATAGTGTAAAACTAGAATCAGTAATGTTGCTTACCAAGATAGGGTTGGCAAACTGCGAGGTGGTATCAAATTTCTTGAACTATCTGGATTTGAAAGGATTGAAGGGGGTGCATTCTTGTGTACTTACAAAGAGAAAAAGTGGACATCGATGTGCTTTATTGTTGTTGTTGTCGTTGTGGTTTTATGAATGAAATAATGTTGAAAAGATAATTAATTCAACTCATTGCGAGTACAAGAACTCACTCCCTTCAAACTTTTCAAATCCACATAGCTCAAGAAACTCGATATCTCCTTATTAGGATTTGTTGCGACAATCTTAGCATACGTTAATAGTGTGTCAAAAGTTGTAATGACACTCATGGTAATTTTCTTGATTTTGTGTGATTTTTCTATTTCCCCCCTTTTTGTAGCTTATGTTCAGTGTTTGTGGTGTGTTGGGAGGGGTGGCATGCTTCCAGAGGTGGTCGAGAGATATTTGAGTGAGTTTTTCTCTTTTGGCAAGCTTTTGGGTTGAAAGAATTGACTTTGGTCAACATCCAAAAAATTTGGTACCATATGAGAGTTCTATCAGTTTCGTCAGCTCCGAAAGGTCCATTTTTTACTAGTGGCATGATCGATTTTATATTGTCACGAGGCCTTCAGCGTGAGTTTGAGTCGTTAGACAAGAAATGTTGCAAAGATTGGCAAATGTTTGACTTCAAACAACATTCTTTGTAAACATGCTTGAATGAGAATTATGTTAATATGGTTAGCTTTAGAATATCGATTTTGGTTTATAACAAGCTTTGGTTCAGATCCCAAGGTGATCGGGATATGTTTGTGACATTTTGCATTTTGTTGGTTTTTGGTTATTTTGTGCTAGTGTTGACTTGGGTCAACATTCTACCGAGATATTATTTTTTGGTTCTTTTGTGAATTTCGTTGAGTCCAAAATGTTGATTTTGGTAAGGTACAATAGTTTGTTTGCGTTAATGGGGTTCCGAATGAATCTCTAGGACCCGTTCGGAGACGTTTTCACCTTAGGTTTGGTTGACACCAAAGATGCTGGTGTGAGTTCTTTAGCTGCGCCCAAGCCTATTAAGTAGTAGTTGCTTTAGCGGTGGAAGGCCACCTAGGTTTGATCGCTTAAGAGGCATCAAAACCGCTTTAGAAGTAAGCGCTTAAGCGGCCCCGAACCGCTTTAGCGGTAGAGGCCATCTAAGGCTTATCTGCTTTAGCGGCCAATCAACTATTTATCCAGTGGTCGCTTAAATGACCACTTGACCGCTTTTGCAGCCATTGTTGGGATTATATCTCTCTTTCTCTCCTTCATTCTTTCGAAAGAATCCATTGTTGAAGGAGCTCATCTCTTAGTGAGTGTGCTCGTACCTCGGCCAATCTCATCAATTTGAAGGTTAATTTCTTCTTTTTCACTTTCTAATCTTGATTGTAGCTTCATTTATGTAATTCTCTTTCATTTGAACCTAATTTTCCTTGTTTTTTAAATTCTTAAAGTTTAGTTTACGGACCTAGAATGACCGTTAGGTCATTTTGAGAACTAGTCCTCTCTTTCATAAAAGACCCTTTTCCGTAAATTGTAAATGGGAATCTTGAACTATTCGTTTAACTATAGTTAAATAAATTGTCTGATATTTTTTAGATAATTAATTTAGTTTGTGACTAATGGGATAAATCTATAATTTATTTAAGGGAAAAAAGTCTGAAATATATCCAAACTTTGATCGAAATTGCTGAAATAATTTCAAACTTTGGGCACGACCTATTACCCCTACACTATTTAATAGTGTATTTTAAAGATATATAAGTGTCCAGTTGGACAAGTTACTATTTAAAATGATGCAATATTTTATGATGTTCACGTGGCACTTATATATCTTTAAAATGCACTATTAAATAGTACGGGGGTAATAGGTTCAGCCCAAAGTTTGGGATTGTTACAACAATTTCGTTCAATGTTCGGATATATTTCAAACACTTTTTCCTTTATTTAATACCTTATATCACTTGACCCATATTTATTAAAATAAGTTGATAGAATTTGTCACTTTTAATATATAATTAATTTAGAAACGAAAAGAAAGGAAAACAGAAATATTTACCTGGAAAAAAAATTTACTTGGGCAAAGCAGCAGCCGGCGTGAGAACCGACTACTTCACATCCAGGTAAGAATTAACAATAACAATAACAATAACAACAATAACAATAACAATAACAATAACAACAATAATAACAACAATAATAACAACAATAATAACAATAATAATAACAACAACAACAACAACAACAACAACAACAACAACAACAACAATAATAATAATAACAATAATAATAACAACAATAATAACAATAGCAACAACAATAACAATAATAACAATAACAATAATAACAATAACAATAACCAACAACAATAACAACAACAACAACAACAACAATAGTAATAGTAATAATAATCATGTATTTTCTTGTTGTATGTGATAGGGAGTAATGGAACTTGGATATTGGTTGACTTATTCATATTGAATGATCATAATGAGGAAAAATAGTAATAAAAGGCAACTTGATTGTATATTGATGTGTGATGTGTTGAGAATAATATAGAAGGTTTATTGATTCATTGGTGATGTTTTATCACGATTGTATTGTTGAAAATTTGGCATTGATATGGAATTGGTCATCTCTTCATTATTTGTGAACATGTCATTTGCATTGGTTCTGAGACATGGTTGTAAAAAATGTTATGTGAATTGAGGAAGAATAAGAAATTAAAGAGGATATACCATTTTGAGGGACGTGTCACATGCCGCGACGGATATTATTATTCGAGGGATGTGCTGCGTGCCGCGACGGATATTATGATTCGAGGGATGTGTCGCGCGCCACAACGTGTATTATGATTCGAGGAACATGTCGTAAGCTGGAACAAATTCTATTATCGAGGGTCGTGTCACACCCCGCGATAGATGCATGGACAGATATGTCTCCCCATGGATCCCAAACTAAGATACATTGGTTGTATATCACTAGGTCAGACATGCACATCCATACTTGGGATTGTATTTCATTGCATTGCATATTTATATCATAGTAAACTTATGAGTGCTTTTTTTTGTGGTAATTGTGATTAATGAACTTAATTCATTGTATTGTTGATTTGTAATGGTTGGAGTGTTGTTATTGAGTTATGTGCTATTTAAATTATGGGTTGTTAGTTTAGACTGGTTTTATGATGTTTGTAGTTGTGGAGGTTCAGTTGGAGTGATAGGAGCACCTGTATTCTATTTGCTGAACTTGTGCTTAAGTGTTCGCTTGTTGAGTACCGTGTGGTTTGGTACTCACCCCTTACTTCGACATGTGTGTAGGTTATGAACCCGGATTTTCGTGATAATCTCTCTTCTCTCCTTGTCTGAGGCTTCATGTGGAGATTTGTGATATAGATATTTGTCATCGATAGGAAGGTGTTAAGCACCCCTCGAGGTCCACAATTGTGGGTCCTGACCGTATCTCATAATTTATGTGGGGTTACAAGTAGCAATTAAGGTCTCTATTTACTTATTTATTAATTAATTAAGTATTCAACTAGGTGATAATAAAAATAACATTAAACAAATATTAAACATAAAACAATTAAAGAAGATAAGTAAGAAGACAAAATATACGCAAGTAAATGGGTGAAAATATTTTTATTTTATTTTAAAACTATCCCAAATAAATACACACAACAAAATCGAGGGATGTGCTGCGCGCCACGACGGATATTATGATTCGAGGGATGTGTCGCGCGCCATAACGTATATTATGATTCGAGGAACATATCGTAAGCTGGAATAAATTCTATTATCGAGGGTCGTGTCACACCCCGCGACAGATGCATGGACATATATGTCTCCCTATGGATCCCAAACTAAGATACATTGGGTGTATATCACTAGGTCAGACATGCAGATCCATACTTGGGATTGTATTTCATTGCATTGCATATTTATATCATAGTAAACTTATGAGTGCTTTTTTTTGTGGTAATTGTGATTAATGAACTTAATTCATTGTATTGTTGATTTGTATTGGTTGGAGTGTTGTTATTGAGTTATGTACTATTTAAATTGTGAGTTGTTAGTTTAGACTGGTTTTATGATGTTTGTAGTTGTGGAGGTTCAGTTGGAGTGATAGGAGCACCTGTATTCTATTTGCTGAACTTGTGCTTAAGTGTTCGCTTGTTGAGTACCGTGTGGTTTGGTACTCACCCCTTGCTTCTATATGTGTGTAGGTTATGAACCCGGATCTTCGAGATAATCTCTCTCTGCTCTCCTTGTCTGAGGCTTCATGTGGAGATTTGTGAGATAGATGTTTGTCATCGATATGAATGTGTTAAGCACCCCTCGAGATCCACAATTGTGGGTCCTGACCGTATCTCATAATTTATGTGGGGTTACAAGTAGCAATTAAGGTCTCTATTTACTTATTTATTAATTAATTAAGTATTCAACTAGGTGATAATAAAAATAACATTAAGCAAATATTAAACATAAAACAATTAAAGAAGATAAGTAAGAAGACAAAATATACGCAAGTAAATGGGTGAAAATATTTTTATTTTATTTTAAAACTATCCCAAATAAATACACACAACAAAATATAAAGAAAATAAAATACGAAAAATAACCTAATTTAAATTGCCCCTTTTTGGAGCAGCACTTGGCATATTCGGTGTGTCAAGACAAATCAAGGTTTTGTCATTTTTTTGCTCGAGTCAATTTTCATTATCTCCAGTAAAGGGTCTATCTACCCCTACCCCACCTTTCACATGCATAACGTCCTAGAAGGTATCTAACGGCCCCACTTAATGTCCAAGAGGCATTGGACTTCTATTAGGGTGGGTTTAGACTAAAATAAAATATAAATTTCTTAATTAGACCCACCTAAACGTCAAGCAAAACATATTGGATGAGCATTTAACACATAAATCTCAAATTGGCCTCTAAATTTTAATTAACATGCTTTCAAACCCAAGTAAAAATGAAAGGTCTCATGTTAAGTGTGTGAGCATACAAATACATTAACAAGTATTAAAATAATATTAAAACAGACAGAATATTATAAGGGCCAAAGACTGATTTAATTAATAATTAATTTAAAATAGGGGAGTTTCAAATAGCATGCAAACAATGATTTATTAGTTTATTTTAAGTAGCAAAACATTATTCAGAATGCAGAATTTATTTATTGGAAGAATTTAATCAGGACATTAAGTATTTAAAGCAGTCATAATACATGCACAATATTAAAAGCAGAGCTCAACTTAATTTGACAATTTATCTAAATAGGGCAGATTTTAAATTATAGCATGCAGAGAATAATTTGTTAATTTTATTTTTTAAGTGACAGTAAATAATTATGTCATAGAATTTGTTTAACAATGAGCAGAAAAGTATGTATAAATTGAATTGTTTCAGTTATTAGCATGCAGAAATTATTTAATCTGATTGGTTTACATATTAATCTTGTTAAGTCTTATAGGTATGGTTTCTAAGCATAAGCATGTTTGAAAAGTTATTTACCACATGATGATAATTAACATACTGGAAAATAATTGATATGCTGAAAACAGACCATGTCCTAAACATGATTTCTAAGCCATATATAATATAAAACAAGCAATTTAGTGTAAGCCTTTAAATATATTTTCCAGCCCAGATACAAATTAAATTAATTGAAATCCTATAGGTATGAGTTCTGTAACAAAACTTTTAAGACATCAAATTAATTAACATATCGAATTTAATTATTGAATCCTATAGGCATGGCTTCTAAGTGATAATATATGCCGAAAAATTATTAACATACGCTAAAATAATTACAATCTAATTTTAACATGCAAAATTTATTAGAGTCTAATTATTTTAAAACTAATTAACATACTTAAAGTTACTAAATATGATTAGTTAAGCATATTGTAAATATATATCAGATTATAGGCACAAATCTCTACATAGAATAGCATGAATATTATCACATAAGCACATTTTCTAAATTTTAGCAGGGACTAAATTATTTTATTACATTCTGACTGATTTCAGATTAAAACAAAGTATAGACGAACATATATTTTGATTTTAAATCGATTATTTAGGAGATATTGTAACATGTTCATAAGATTGTCTGTAACATTCACAAGTAATAAAAATAAAATAAAAGAAGAAAACATCTAGCAAGTATATCCCTTCCCCTTAAGCGATCCCCAAATCATATCATATATAGAGAGTGTTAGAGTTATACAAACTATTACAAGCTAAAATAAAGAATAAATGAATACGATATACAGAATTAAATATACATTTAAAAAATATTAGCTCCATCCAAAATTCCCTCCTAGGCGACTCTTCAACATCTTGAACCTTTACGTTCACAACCATGTTAAAGCAATGAAACAATACAGACAAGTAACAACACATAAAAAGTGGTATAATAGAACGAGGTGATAAAACTAATTATATGCACATAATATTTAATTAGTTCATATACACAGGCGGCAAACAGACATATAAAAATTCAAACAAGTTATGGAGAATATAAAATCACACAAAGCAAGAAGGGATAAGAAAACTGACCCGAATGCTTTCCTTTTATCCATTACAAATTACACTAAAACTAAATGGTACATTAATGCAAAACAAAAGATTAACTTGAACAGAAATACTAACCAGTTAAGCAGATTAATTTATCAACAATAAAGTTTTTGAACAGAAATATTTCCCCCAAAACAGTAACACAGCAAGAAGGCATACTCACAAAGCACCAGAATTCTTCTTTTTTTTCAAAGAGTAGAGGGTGTTTTTGCTAATTGTTAAAATGTTTAAACCATGAGAAAAATAGTGAGAGGCGGTCTTCTTTTATAGTGGGAAGGGGTCGGCATTAAAGGAAAAGAAATAAGGAAGATTCAATTAGAACATATTTTCCTTATTCATGAGGAAGCCAAACCCAATTTATTTATTTTTCACCAAATATAAACATATAAGAAATTAGCCCTATTTTAATTAAGGTAAAGAAAATCAATTAACCGTAGTGACAGAAATGTAAAACAAGCAAAGAGAATAATTTGAGACAGTAAATTAATATAGTCAAAAAAATACACATAATTATTTAAGGAAGGGGGAATTACAGTCAGATTCATGCTCACATATTATAATAATTTAATATAAACATATAAATCAGAAATTGGTACGAAATATATATATGGTAGGACTTATAAGCAAAGAGGAATCAATTCACAGATCCAATATTACAATAGACTTATCAATTGGTCATGCTAAAATCAAGCATTACAATCAATCCAAAATCAAACGTTATAACCAACTAGCCAATATAGACCATATATAAACATATACAAAATACTAATGAGTGAGAGACGATTAACGGGGTGACAAGTAAGTATCCATAATAACAAAGTAATCAAAATGATAGCATGCAGATTTAAAGATAGACATGGATATTTCACAATAATATATTGAGAAAATAGAGGGATTAGTAACAATTCCACAATAATCAAGAAATCACAATCTAGAAATCAAGGGTTAGCTGCAGATCTTAGTAAAAAGTAAACAATGAAGTTAACATAAATTTTAAACAATAATACCTGATTGAAAATGTGAAGTCCCATGAGATCTCGATGTTTCTTCGGTTGCATGATGGTTGTCATTCCGCCGGAATATTGCTTCGCCGAAGCTGCGCCATTGTTGATCGGAGCTTGCTGCCTCGTTTGTTCTCACTAGAGCACGCTACCTTTGTTGGAGCTAGGCTATTTCTCTGATACGAGGGAAGTTGTACGTCAAGCCTCGGGAAGTATACATGGTAGTTATAGGTAAGAAGTAGTATTATTAGTTACTTTCAGTATTTACAAATAACTCCCCAAAAGTAAATATGTTATTTACTTTTGGTACTCAGTAGATAGTATAATGTGTCAAGTGGTTATTTTCCATTCTATCCAAATTAGGGATATATATATATATATATGTAACAGCAAGTTGGAGAGTTAATGAGAATTATCATCTATCTTTTGCCCTAAGTTTCTTTATCTAACACATTTTCTTTTTGCATTTCTTTTGTTTATTTTTGATCTTGCAACAGTGGTATCATAACATTTTTCTCGACTCTTTGGGATCAATGTCGAGTGAGTTAGCTAATATTCATAATATGCTGCAACAAATGTCCACTGAGATGACTAAATTCAGTGCACGACAAGACCAGCTGGAGGCGAATCATGAGAAATCTTTTCACAAGCTTCAACTTAGTGTTGAAAAATGGAGACGACCTAGATGGGGCAAAGAAGTGTTGTCAACCATCGGAGAAGGTGGGTTGTACTTTCCATCTGATAACCCTCTCATTTATGCAAATTTATTTGCTCATAGTACTTCATCCTCATATTTACGACCTCTCTTGAACAACCCACCCACCATTATGCAAAACCCTAGATCTAATCAACCAAATACTACCCTAGTTTTTTCATTCCCATCTCCTCAATCAGTTCCCAATACTGAGACAAACCTTTCCCTGCCCTCCATTTTTGGGATGCAGAATGCCCACTCCTTGTTTAGCTAAGGGTTTTAGAGTCCACCCTTGTTGCTCACAATCAACAACAATTCATGCCCATCTACTCCATAGCTTCTAACCCAACCTACACTAGTGCCCACTTCGTAACTGTGCCTTCTCAAGGATATTAGTATTCCCCAGCCCCAAATTTATTTACTGGACCCTTCTTCCATCATTCCCAAACCACCACCCAACCAAACCCGTATCCTTCTTCCCAAGTTAATCCAACACCAAATTCGAATTTACCATATCCAGCTTTCACTAAGTACACTAGAGTGGAATTTCCCAAATTTGATGGTAACGACTTGAGAGATTGGTTGTACAAAGTATAACAATTATTTTCCATTTAAGAGGTGCCTACTTACCAAAGGCTCAAGCTAGCTGTTATACACTCTGAGGGGGTGGCCTTATAGTAGCATCAAGGATACTTTAGAAGAAGACCTCCAAGATTCCTCCATCATAGGATGAGTATGTATATGCCTTTGCTGAAAATTTGGGGCAGAATACACAGACCTCATGACTAAATTGATAGGAACTAACCACACTGGTTCTGTTAAAGATTTTCAAGCTGCATTTGATAGTGTCATGACTAGGATAAATTTATCTACAGACTATGCCATTAGTGTGTTCATAAATGGGCTTAAACCAGAGCTGAAAGATGTTGTTCGAAGAGGGAAACCCTACAACTTGCCACAAGCTTATCATCTAGCCAGATTGGAGGAATCTTCTTTTCCAGCCCAAAGTAAAGCAATTAGAGGAACAAATGTTGGTCAAATGTAAGGTCATTATAAAGGGGGCCCACCTACTCTCCAAGGGGCTGGTGCATTTGCTAACAAGAGTTACCCTACAATAGTAGATGCTAATAGAAGAAGAAAGTTGATTCCTGCTGAAATAAACGACACAAGATCTCAAGGGATCTACTATTTTTCTGATGAAAAGTATGTCTTGGGGCACAAGTGTAGAGCCAATAGGCACTTGTATTCCATTGAGTTGGAAGAAGTCGAAAGGGAGGATATTAATGATGATGCAGAGGTGGCCTTGGAAGAAGGGGAAATTGAAGCACTGTTGAGGGACCTTATAGAGAATTGTGAGATCTCCTTACAAGATTTGAATGGCATCAAAGGTTATAGGACCCTGAGAATTAGTGGGTACACTACCAAGAAACCCATTAACATCCTCATTAATTGTGGGTCTACTCATAATTTCATCAACGAACAAGCTACTAAGAGGATAGGCTATAAGGTTCAAAATATCACCCCTCAAAATGTTGGTGTAGTTGATGGGAGGACTATTCAATCTTACAATGGTTGCCAGAAGTTCAAATGGTTGATGTCAGGGTCAACTTTTGAAGATGATTTCCTAATTCTTCCTATAGGCAGTTGTGTGTATTGGGAATACAGTGATTGTGTAAACTTGGGGATATACAAATGTGCTTTGGAAATCTCTTCATGAAATTTAACTACTTGGGAAAACAAGTGGCTTTACAAGGGACTTGCCCTTCATTTAAAATTGTTGGGGCTAAAACCTTGACTAGTCTATCTGAAGACAATGTCTAGATTTTTATGATCAGAGTCTATAATGAAGAAGATGAGAAAAACATTACATTCATGAAAAATGATGCGGGACCTGAAGAAATTCAAGGATTAATAGAACAGTACAGGGACCTTTTTAATGAACCAAAGCAATTACCCCCTTCTAGAGGTGTGTTTAATCATCACATACCCTTAGAGGAGAATAGCAACCCTGTAAATTCAAGACCATACAGATACTCTCCAATTCAGAAAGATGTGATTGAGAAAATGACCAAGGAGATGTTAAATCAAGGTATTATTCATTATAGTTGCAGCCCTTATGCCTAACTTGTAGTACTAGTGGGAAATAAGGATGGTTCTTGGAGACTCTATGTGGATTACAGGGCTTTGAACAAGATCACCATCAAAGATAAGTCCCTCTTACCAATCATTGAGAAGTTATTGGATGAATTGGGTGGCTCTCATATTTATTCAAAAATAGATTTGAGAGATGGATATCATCAGATTAGGATAGCCCCTGCTGATGTCTCTAAGATAGCTATCAAAACTCATTGTGCAAACTATGAGTTTCTAGTCATGCCATTTGGGTTGACTAATGCTCCATTCAGTTTTCAAGGACTCATGAACCACATCTTCCATGAATATTTAAGAAAGTTTATTCTAGTGTTCTTTGATGATATTTTAGTCTACAGCAAGAACTTGGAAGAGCATGTCCAACACCTGAAGATTACATTTGATCTAATCCTACAAAACCTGGCCAAGCATAGCAAGTGTGTATTTACTGCTGAAAAGGTGGGGTATTTAGGGCATTACATATCTGGACAAGGAGTGTCTACAGACCTCGAGAAGATTGAAGTTTTCCGAAATTGGTCTGAACCTACTACTCTCAAGAGGTTGAGAGGATTTTTGGGTCTGGCAGGGTACTACATGAGATTTATAAAAGGATATGGAGTGATTAGTAAGCCATTAACTGACTTATTGAAGAAGGACAACTTCTCATGGTCTAGTCAGGCTAGTGAAGCCTTTCAAGCACTCAAGACAGCCTTAACTACTGCTCTTGTGCTTATCTTACCTGATTATGGTCAGCCATTTGTGGTGGAGACAGATGCTTGAAATGTGGGAATAGGATTTGTCCTCATGCAAAAGGGATAACCCATTACCTACTTGAGCAAGGGTCTTTCTGTTAAACATCATGTACTTTCTGTGTATGACAAAGAATTATTAGCATTGGTCATGGTTGTCAGCAAATGGAACCAACACTTGATTGCGGGGCAGTTTATAGTCAAGACAGACCAGAAGACACTCAAGTTCTTATTGGAGCAAAAACTTCATACTGGATCACAACTGAAATGGATAGCCAAGCTAATGAAATTTTACTTTATCATAGAATACAAAAAGGGGAAGGAGAGCACAGTAGTTGATGCTCTTTCTAGGCTACCACTGGTGGAGTTGGCAGCACTTACTCTCTCTACAGTGAAAACTGATCTTCTAGAAATGATTAAGCAGAGTTAGACTTTAGATCCTGAAGTTAATGTGATAACACAAAGCTTGGATAAAGGAACTGATGTATATCCAGGGTATACAATCTTACATAGTCAACTAAGGAGGCCGGGGAAACTGGTCATAGGAGCAGATGCTCAACTAAGATACAACCTCATTCAACTTTAGCATGACACTATGGTGGGGGGACACTCTGGTATTGAGAATACCTACAAAAAGTTAACTGCATTGGTTTATTGGAAGGGGTTGAGAGTTGATGTACATGCTTACGTCAAGGCATGTGATGTATGCCAAAGACATAAATATGACAATGCTAGCATCAACTTGGACTTCATTGATGGGCTTCCTAGGTACAAACAGAAAACAGTGATATGGGTGGTAGTGGATAGGCTGACAAAGTATGCCCACTTTGTGTGTCTTGCTCACCCTTATTCAGCTCATGATGTTGGCAGTCTGTTCTTAGAGCACATTTACAAACTTCATGGGGTGCTTGAAGACATTGTGAATGACAGGGACCTTGTGTTTACAAGCAAGGTTTGGCAGGAGTTGTTTGCAATGTTAAGAGCGACCCTTAACGCTTCCACTACATACCACCTACAAACAGATGGTCAAACAGAAGTTGTTAACAGGTGCTTGGAGACCTACCTTAGATGTTTCTGTTCAGATTCACAGAAGGACTGGTCAACCTATTTAGCAATTATTGAATGGTGGTATAATACCATTTTTCGCTCTTCTATACAACAAACTCTTTATGAGGCACTATATGGTCAACCACCTCCCTTACATTTGCCATAATTTGCTTGAGATTCAGCAAACGAAGAAGTAGACAAAACACTTCTTACAAGGAAGTTTAAGCTGCAACAATTGAAGTATCACTTGAAGAAAGCTCAACAAAGAATGATTGATCAAGCAAATAAACATAGGTCGGATAGACAGTTATGCATTGGGGATTGGGTGTACTTAAAAATACAACCATAGAGACAAATCACTCTATCAAAAACTCATTTCACAAAACTTTTTTCCAAATACTATGGACCTTATCAGATACTAGAAAAGGTAGGTGTTGTAGCATATAAAATCTCAGTCCGAGTCAGTTGTTACTTCATCCAACATTTCATGTCTCTCCGCTAAAGAAGTGACATCATTTACCAATTGAAATATACCACCCACCAGTCATTGATATATCTAGTCCCTACTGCCTTCAACCAATGAAGATTGTGGAAGAAGAATGGTTCAAAAAGGAAACAAGGCTATCACTCAAGTTAAAGTGCATTGGGTTCAGTTTCCTCCAGAACAAGCTACTTGGCAAGATTATCATGCCTTGTTAGTAAGGTTTCCTTCTTCTCTTCCTTGAGGTCAAGAAAGTTCTTTAACATTAAGGGACTGATACGAGTGAAGTTGTACATCAAGCCTCAAGACGTATACATGGTAGTTATAGGTAAGAAGTAGTATTATTAGTTACTTTCAGTATTTACAAATAAGTCCCCAAAAGTAAATATGTTATTTACTTTTGGTACTCAGTAGCTAGTACAATGTGTCAGGTGGTTATTTCCTATTCTATCCAATTTAGGGATATATATATATATATATATATAATAGCATGTGGGGGAGTTAATGATAATTATCATCTATATTTTGCCCTAAGTTTCTTTATCTAGCACCTTTTCTTCTCGCATTTCTTTTGTTTATTTCTGATCTTGCAACATTCTCGCCGAGAAGAGGGGTGCGCCGGTGGCTGTTGGTCGCCCCCGCCGGTCGGAGTTGCTGCTTGGAGCAGTCGTTGCTGCTGTTGATATTTGTCTTGAGTGGCTATCTCGCGATCGAAACGAAAAAGGATGAGAGAACCGGCGAAGGTCGGGGCTCGCCTGGTCCTTGCTGGCTTCTGTCTTCGCTGGAGAAGAGATAAAGTAGGGGAAAAAGAGGGGTTAGGGGGTAGCGTTATTGAGAAGAGAAAAATAGGGGAGGAGAGAAAGAGAGGAAGCTCTCGCCGGTTGGTTTCGCAGGTGATGGATGGTCTCGCTGGAGGAGCAGGGCGAGAAGAGAGGGAGAGGGGGTCTAGCGGCGCTGATCTACAAGGGAAAAGAGGAAGAATGAATTATGTTAGGATTCTGGGTCTTTTGGTATTAAAAATGAAAGTAAAGGTTGGTCAATCTTGATCGTTGGATCAATGAAAATGAACGGCCAGGATAGGATCTTGGAATTGACACAATGATGAACAGTTAAGATTGATTCTTGAATCTGATTTGGAATTGGTTGGACTTGGAATGGCTAAAATTGAAATAAAATTTGCTATAATTGAAATGGAAAGGTGGTTACAATTGAAACGAAATTGAATATGATAGGCTACGAATTAAATAAATTGGAATAGAATAGACTAAAATTTAAATGATATAAGGGAAGATTAGAGAAGTGCCATTCAATTAATAAAAATCTTCACATATTAAAGTATTTTCATATAAGCATAAACACACCTAAATTTTAAAAACATTTAAATAAATAAGCAAAGTAATTAATTTGAATTTAAAATTGATAAATATAATAATTTAATAATAATAAAATACCCTAATAGTAGTAATAATTAAAATAATTTTGTAAATTATCAATACTAAAATATATTATTATTTAAAACAAAATTGATTAAAATTTTAAACGTACTAAAAGTAAATATGTTTTAAAATACGTATTTAATTGAATAGCACTTTCGAAAGGGTTATAGGTCGGTAAAAATTGGGTTTCAACAATGACTTGATTATGTTTTTGTATGAAATCATGCACATGACATCTGCATTTGGCATGCTTGTATTTTGAAACAAGTGAAAGATATATTTGGGACCTGCAAATGTTTTGAAATAATTTTTCGCGTGTATTCAGCTCAGAGGGAGCGAGTTAATATTTTCCTGACAAAAATTGGGTACTTAAAATGAAATGCTCTATTTTTGAGGTTTTATGCCTTAAAAGGATTATTATTTTAAACCTTTCGGATTTACCATCGGAGTAAAAGAGAGGTTTTCTTTAAATTTGCACTCTTCCACTTTTTAGTGAAAGAGGTACTAGGTTATTTGATATTGTGACCTTTTTGGATATTTCCGGGTTTCACTATATGCATTCTACATATGTTGATAAGTTATGATGGTTCACAGACTGAATTCAAAATTTTATGACTATTGCATCTATAGATGAGCTGAGGCGGATTCTATAGTTGTCCCGGGATCCCACAAGATGGTCAGCAAGACAATTTCAAACTTCTTACTTTATTCATGCATTGGTGACATGTGCATTACATAGCTTGGTGTTACTGTCTGTTTGTGATTTATTGACTTGTATGGTATGGATTCGTTGCTTTTGCCTTTTTCACCGTCATTAATGATTGTTTACTTCTACTTACCTATCAAACATTATCGTTAGTATATATATATATATATATATATATATTCCTAGCATGAGTCACCCTTGTTGAGCATTGGATTTCCCGTGGACATCGCAGACTTGGATTGTGGTGAACTCTTGTTGTCTAGAGACTTACTACTTTTTCCTCTTTTGTAAGGTCTATGTATTTTATATATTGATTAGACTGAGTCGAGGTCTGATCTTAGGTCGGGTATCAGAGTCATGGTCGAGGTCGGATTGGGTATCGAATCAGATTTAGGGTCGGGTAAGAGTCGAGTGTCGGGTTGAGTGTCAAAAGCATTTTGTTCAGAAGTTGGATCCTGAATTAGAAATTGAGTTTGGGGGTCGAGGTCAGACCGAGGTCAGATCTCGAGTTGGGTTCAGATATTGGGTCGGGTGTCATGGTCGAATTATGATTCAAAAGTTTGATCCTGAGTTAGAGGGGTCAGGAGTTAGGATCGAGTCTTAGGTCGGGATCAGGTCTTGGTTGAGGTCGGGTCTCGGGTTGGGGTCGGGGTCAAGTTTGGGTGTCGGTATCATATTCTAGTTGAAATGTTGGGTCTTTAGATTGAAAGCCAGAGTTAGGTCCTGGATTGGTTCTTGGGATCGTAGCTCAATTCGGATCATGGTTAGAGTCGAGTTCCAATTTGAATGTCGAGTCTCATGTCGGGAGTAAGGGTCATGTACGAGATCAGTTGCCAGTATCGGGGTGGTTTCTAGATCAGAAACCTTTTTTCTAAAAAGTATTTTCCATACTCTAGAAAAAATAAAATATATTTTCTAAAAACATTTTTCATTCCCCAATCATAGACTGGAAAATATTTTTCAGTCACCAACCAAATATAAGAAAATAAGTTATAAAAAAATATTTTCTAGGAAAACATTTTCCTTAATACCAAACACATCCATAAAGTCATCATGGTCTTAAAGTGGTGAGGCGCACAAATTATTAAAATTAAAATTTATTATTACTTGCCTATTTTTCTTGTCTTAATTGATATATTTCAACTACGAAAATTTAGTGGTCACAGGGTTACTTTACTAAATTAATCATATTAGTTATGCTTTAAAATTTTTAATGTAATCACTATTCCCTCTGTCCTAAAAAACTTGTTACATTTTTCATATATATGCCCCTTAAGAGAATATTGATTAGGATGAGTATTTGACTATAAGACTTTATTCCCTCTATTCCATATTAATTTAATTTTTGAGGTTTTTTTTTTTATTTAAAATAATTGAATTGTTCAAAGTTCATGGATGTTTGATTTTTTTTCCATATTTACCCTTACTTCTAATGAAATTTGATATTTTTAGGAGATAAATATATTATTAGAAAAAAATGTGAGTGGAAGTCCCAAAAATCTAAAAAAAAACCGCTGAAAACTAGTTTGACCCAGTTTTTGAGAATCTAAAAATATTTGATGCTTGAATTTTTAAAATCACACCAAACTACATGGCCAAATTAATATCGAAAGATAAAATTTTAAAATTTATGATCAGACGCTTACTAACTTGGCGTTGAAAAATTCTTATGATGAGTATATATAAAGTGAACTCTTTAAAAAAAATACATGAAATCAATCTTAGGATTCACCCCACATTTTCAAGAGGTAGCTATCACACTTGCTACTAGTCCCATTCACAAGGAATTTAGAACTTGCCCTCTTTGTCTTTTTGGGCATCACTGTTGGTTTACTGACCCCATCATTTTTAAGGCTGTGCCTATACTCAACTGCCACTTGTTCAAATACTTCCACATCAAACATGTTCAACTTTAGTTTTGGGTCCATTAAGTCCCTCACATATGCAAAGGGCAATTGGTCCCTTGGATTAAACCCTTCAAGCTCATTAAATAAGAGGCACGAGAATAAATTGGTTGCCACACTATGTTTCCTCAAGATTATTGCACTATCTGGTACATCTGCAAGAACCATGGGAAAAAAAACATAAACATAAAAGAAGGTTTTCCATAAAATTGGCTAGAAGAATCTCAATTAAGACTAATTTGCAATAAAGTCAGACACAAACTATAAAGAATTTAGCTTTAGACAAGAATCATGATTAAACTATGACTTCTTGACCAGCTTGCATGTATCTAAATTCATTCACGGGATATCAGCTTCCAAACAACAACATAACATGTACCAGGTAGATATGTTCATCAAGATCAGGATAGATAAAAATTAAGATCACCTAATATTTTCGTTTCTGCTGAAATTTAAACTTAAAAGCTCATAATTCTCAACCACGAAGTCACACCTTAGCATGTTAAACTAAGACATTTTTCTTTGTACAATGATCAAAATAACACACTTTTTATTAGGAATACCCTTAAAGAAGCAATCTAAATAAAAAATTCATCAAACTTTTGGAATAGTGACTATGGGAGAGAGAAAAATTAGGTAAGAGCTTACAAGATGGCCCTACCATTAAACTACCTTCCAAAGAAAGAAGAGTGACAATAATCCAGTATATATATTCCAAAAATCATCGACGTTGAGAGTTTGCTCATAATGTGACAATCCATTGTACCTCACTTATTTATAATAAATAAATAAATATACCTCAAACTTTTGTTTTTTTCTAGAAACTATTTGATGGGAGAGTTTAACACTAAAAATAATACTGCTACCTTGTTTCTTAAAAGTGGATTAACTATTTGAATATGTGAAACTGACTTTAATTAAATAAAAAATATGGATGTTCACCTAACAACAATATTTTATTTACTTTCACTTTTTCTTGTTGGAGACGAGGAATGTGTCTTATTTAATGTTATATAACTCCAAGTATCACAGACAACTCATGCTTTTCCAAAAATATGCATTATTCAACGTCCCCACTTGTAATCCTCATTAAGAAATGCCGGACTTAGCTTGAACAATTAGTGCAAATTCGTACATCTTTATAGCTAGAACAATTAGTGCAAATTCGTACATCTTTACTAGCTAGAACAATTAGTGCAAATTCGTACATCTTTAGTAGCTTGAACAATTAGTGCAATTTATGTGATTATATTTGACGGACACAATGTTTCAAAAAGGAAAAAAGTTTTCTTGAAATTTTATGATGTTAAACATAGTATTAAAAATCCATATGACTATGAAAACATGTTACTAAGGATAAATATGAAATTTGAAGTTGAACTGTTTCCAAACTAGAAAAGTATCATGTTTTTTAATATCTATCACAATAAAAACGATATATTCAGTGTAATTCTACAAGTAAGAATCTGGGAAGGGTGGTGTGTATGTAATATTTGGAGTAGCTATCTCATTTCAACAATAAAAAAATACCTAGTGTAGTCTAACAAAGTGGGGTCTGAGGAGAATAGGATATATGTAGACCTTACCCCAACCTAAGAGGTGAAGAGATTGTTCATTATAGATCCTTGGCTCAAGGAATAACTATGCAAAGTAGTCCAGAAAAAAAATAACGAAAGTTAAAGCATAACAAACCGATATATTACGATAATTAAAGTATAAGAATCAACATATAATAACAAAAATAGAAGGACAAGAAACTACGAGATGTTACCTGAAGGGTAAGGCTTTTCTGGAGACCATGGTTGCAGGCCATTGTCACAATATGTTTCCATTTGTTTCATCAATCCATCAACATCCCACCATTTCTTCCATCTTGCAGTTGCCATGGCTTCTTCCATTGTATGGACATAAAAAGGATGTCTTGAAATAGCCATATCAACATCTTCCATAACAACAAGTGAGTGAATCAACAAGAATGGATCAACAACTAGCTGTATTTTGGCATCTATCCAAATGCTATATTTAGAATTTGGGAAAAGCCTATGAACTAAATATTTGGGAATAACTCCATTCATTGCTGAATTCTCATACAAATTTTCTTTTTCAACCTTCACAATTCTCCACACTCCCACTGAATTCTCCTCTGATGATGTTGTTGAAATTAAGTTGTGATATTGAAGTCCCTTGAGTGTCACATCATCAACAAACATGTAAAAGCATACTGAGTAGGGTGTATCTTTACCAAGTCCCTTTGGTTGCCTGATTTTGTCATGATCATTGAATATTGCTGAAATAACCACTATTCCCTTGCAATTTTCCATGGAAATCCTATCTGAAATTTTTTCAAAAATACAAATTAAAAACATTCAAAATAACACCTCCAAGTTTTGCCTCTTTGGTCTAGTAGTAAGAGCGCATCGTGTGATATGTGGATTGACACACATCACTAGTTCAAATACCATCGTAAATGAAAGTGTCGTATATATTTAAGTAGAGAAAGGTAGAGGGACGAGTTGTTAGATCCTCGAAACACCTCCAAGATTCATTTTTTTTTCATTAGTAAGTATATAATGGTGATATTATTCCAGCATAGTAGTAAGAATTTATATCTTCAACAGCCACAATCAGAATTCACAAAAGGGGAAAAAAAAAATGTAGATCAAAAATTGCAAATCTTGTGTAATTGAGTATACAGATCACGAACCAAATTTAGTGATAGGAAAACGTTTGAAGAATCCACAAGGAACTTCAATTCCATCATGCCGACGATGATCAAAATAAGAAAACCTCTTTTTGATACTGAAATTCCCACCAAAACTATCAGCATTCCCCTGAATATACCTCAAGTTTCGCGAACCAAGAAACGTAGAATTCTCACTGAATTCATTCATTTCCTTCAAAGCATTCCAATAATCTAACCAAAAAAGAATCACATTACTCAAACAACAAAAAGATGATGAACGAATTCGAAAATGATAATTTAATTTTATAAATACCTGAGAAATAAACAGGGGAATTACAAGACGAACGAAAAGTAGGAAGGGCATGTTTATGTTCACCATAAGAAGAATTGTAAAGGAATAGAGGTGTTTGGATAGGATCATTAGGGGAATATCTGAATAGACAATTTGTTGGAGAAATAAAAGAAGTGTAAAGAACTAAAAAGAGAGAGGTGAAAAGGTAGATAACAGAAATGCAGAGAAGTTTTGAGTAGCAGAAGAGTGGTTTTGATGATGTAGCCCTGATCCCCATTTACCTTTTCTTCGTAACAGAAAAACTATCTCATACATCTTCTATTGTTATCATCGTATGAAAATTACTTATATTTTTTTATTTTTGTTTTTTTCTCAACCAATTGTTATCTCATTTATATTAGATGGTGACTTCGTTTCTCATCCAATATCCAATATATATGTATGAAATAAATAAACTAATATTTATATGTCCCTAATTATTTGTCCACTTATTTTACTCCTATTAAATATGAATTTACATAAGAAAACTTAAGATTTTCAAGAAGTTTTACTTTATTTCAAAGTAAATAATTGAGGGTATAATAGATATAAAAATTTTTATCCTTTCTTGATTTGTCAAAATGAACAAATAATTAAGAACAACTAAAAAAGAAAAAAATAGACAAGTAATTAGGGACAGAGAGAATAGTCAGTATCAAATTGTAGGACACTTTGGCTACATCAAAACATAATTAGAGATGGAAATTTTAGAAAGACCAAATTCTTAGACAATCTCTTTAATTAGTCATCAATTTTTATTTTGACACTTCATTTTAATTGTGTTTCATTTTAACCCTTCGTTTTTATTTTTGGCGTCATTTAAATACAAAAAATATTATTTAGTATAAGCTATTCATAGCATTTTGATAAAACTAAAAAAGGTCTGACATATTCAATTTTATAATATTGCGCTTTTTTTTTCCGTTATTTCGATTTAACTCAAATATTTACTTTCTAATTTTTAGTTCAGCTTCAATACAGGCTAATCATTTGGAGTTCCGAAATAAAAATTGATGACAAGTTAGAGGGGTTGTATATGTATTTGGCAAAAAAAACTTATTTGACACATGATGTTCACATTAATTTTATTTTAATTGATAAAAAGAGTTAAAAAAACAAAGTATTTTCCACTTTATATTAATTAAAGGATTTCAAAATTAAAAAAATAGATTCCTTCAAAATAATATTTTATTAGAAAAGTGAATATATACACGGTGCTTCTGATAAACCCGTAAGAGTACGTAGTTGATTTCCATGTCAGTGCCTTCTCAGTGAGTTCGTTGCATAGATTTTGTCTAATTCAATTTATATTTTCTGTATAATTCGTATGATATTATACACAAGTAAATTTATCAAATACAGGACGGCAAATTTCATTGAGGGTTCCAAAAAAAAAAAGGTATGATATATACTATTAGAATACTTGTAGATTACCTGCGCATTTTACTTGGGATTATTTCTGCAGAAATTTCCTACGAATTTTTATGCAGAAATACGAAATTTCTAAATTATAGATTTTTTTATCTGCGAAAAATAGTTTTCCAGAAAAATTGGTGGGTAAATTTGACATCATTTTCGCAAAATTGTTAACTAGGGAATTATTTGGGGCAAATAATTTGCAAGTAGCATTTTCATAGGTAAATTCGCAAGTAATGAAAAAAGGGATTTATTTATCTCCTAGCAAGAAAATTCCTAGATAAACTTATTTGCAAATTTAACTAGAAATAATTACTTGGGAATTTATCTGGAAATATTTTTTTATGTGGAGCTGGGGATTCATATTCCATGAATTTACTTGGGAATTTTCTTACCTGAAGAATTACTAGGGGATTTTATTATTGTAAATTTGATTTGAGATTTTTTAGGGATCTACTTGAAAATATGCAAACTTGAATGTTTTTTATATAATTTAATTGGAGTTTTTTTTTATTGAAATCTACGGATATTGAATTAGGAGTCCTGGAGGAATATTTTCTTAAAAATATATATACAAAAATTAAAAATCATAAAATATAAAAAAGGACAAATGAAACTACAATGAAATTTATTGTTAAATAATTACTCTATTTTTAGGTTTAATAAATTATTATGAATAATATCAATCTAATAAGGTGTTGAAACATTATCATAAATTTTAGGATGAATAGTTTTAACTTGTATATAATTAATATTTAATCTCACTAAACATCATTTTTTATTTTTTTTATTTGAAAGAAAAAAAGAACTAAAATTATATGGCCAATTATCTATCTATATATAAAAGGAGAAGAAAAAATGACATATATCAACACCACAAATTTTTAGAATTTTAAATAAGTAATAATCAATAATTAAATAAATAAATATAGACACATGTCAATAAATAGAATTTGAATGACACATATCTACACCACAAATTTTTAAAATTTTTAAATTTAACTAATTTTAAATAATCAATAATTAAATAAATAAATATAGACACATGTCAATAATTACAATTAGACACATTTATTAGACCCAATTAACTCTACGGTAGTTACATAAAATTTTAAATAAACAATAATAAGTTATTATTCAATAATGTTAATTAATCAACAATTAATTAAATATATAGACACATGTCAATACTTATATTTAGACCCATTTAATTCTACGGTAACTATATATAATTTTAAATAATATATATATATATATATATATAAAAAAAAGGAAAAGAAAAAATGACACATGCCATTACCACAATTTTTTAGAATTTTAAATTTTAAATCATTTTAAATAATTATTTAAATAATTTGGATAGATTCTACGGTAGTTACAAAACAATGTAAATAAACAAAAAAATTTTTATAAATAATTAATTACAAATTGATAGATTCTACGTTAGTCTATCTATATATAAAAGGAGAAGAAAAAATAACACATGTCATTACCACAATTTTTAAAATTTTAAATAATTTAAATAATCAGTAATAAATAATTATTTAAATAATTACAATTGGATAGATTCTACGGTAGTTACACAACAATGTAAATAAACAAAAAAAAAATTTATCTATATATAAAAGGGGAAGAAAAATGGCACATGTCAACAACACAAATTTTCAGAATTTTAAATAATTAATAATCAATAATTAAATAAATAAATATAGACACATGTCAATAATTACAATTAGACACATTTATTAGACCCAATTAACTCTACGGTAGTTACACAAAATTTTAAATAAACAATAATAAGTTATTATTCAATAATGTTAATTAATCAATAATTAATTAAATATATAGATACATGTCAATACTTATATTTAGACCCATTTAATTCTACGGTAACTATATATAATTTTAAATAATCAATAATAAATCTATTTTCTATTTATATATATTATTTATATAAAAAAGAAAAAGAAAAAATGACACGTGTCATTACCACAATTTTTTAGAATTTTAAATTTTAAATCGTTTTAAATAATCAGTAATAAATATTACAATTGGATAAAATTCTACGGTAGTTACAAAACAATGTAAATAAAAAAAATTATAAATAATTAATTACAAATTGATAGATTCTACAGTAGTCTATCTATATATAAAAGGAGAAGAAAAAATGACACATGTCATTACCACAATTTTAAAAATTTTAAATTTTAAATAATTAGTAATAAATAATTATTTAAATAATTACAATTGGATATATTCTACGGTAGTTACACAACAATGTAAATAAACAAAAAAAAAATCTATATATAAAAGGAGAAGAAAAAATGACACATGTCATTACCACAATTTTTAAAATTTTAAAATTTTAAATTATTTTAAATAATCATAAATAAATAATTATTTAAAATAATTACAATTGGATAGATTCTACAGTAGTTACACGACAATGTAAATAAAGAATTTTTTTTTTATAAATAGTTAATTACAAATTGATAGATTCTACGGTAGTTACACAATATATTTTAAATAAACAAAAACAAATTATTATTTTACTATTACATTTTCTATCTACAAATACATAATTTTAATTACAAAAGCTTAAATTTTAAATGAATATATACAAAAGATTCTCTTGTAATATCATATGTTATAAACCATTTAATCAAGAGAGATGTCGCCTGTAACATCATATATTATAAATTCTATGGTAGTTACACAACATTGTAAATAAACAAAAATAAATATTATTTATCTATTACATCATCTATCTAATGAGTATCGCATGTAACATCATATATTATAAATTCTAAGGTAGTAACACGACATTGTAAATAAACAAAAACAAATTATTATTTAACTATTACATCATCTATCTACAAATACATTATTTTAATTATAAAAGCATAAATTTTAAATTAATATATACAAAAATATTCGCCTGTAACATCATATGTAATAAACCATTTAATAAATATAGATGATGAGTATTGCTTGTAACATCATATGTTATAAACCATTTATTCAAGATAGATGATAAGTATATATAATACGTAAGAAGTCTTAATATATCATTATTTTGTATTTAAAATTTATACCAAACAATAAATATATTTTTACAGATAAATACAAGCAGTTTTATAACTTCTCAATAACCATCCAATAAACAAGGAAACTTAAACTACAATTATTCACTGCATCTTGAAATTCCCGTACCTATATATAGACATCTTTCAAAAATAACTTTACATACCTTTACATTATTCGACGATTGTTCGGACATATTCAATAATATACATGGCTTTGCAATTTCACACAATTTCAGAAATTACATCCAAATCAATGCACTGGAACTTGAAAGTTCGTGTTATTCGATTGTGGATAGTTCCTGACAAATTCAAACCAGAAATACCTTACTCTTTGGAGATGATTTTGCAGAACGAAAAGGTACTCCTCATACAAATAATTTTTATATACTCGATATAAATTATCATAATACAATATTTTGTTTTATTTCAGGGCGATCGTATTCATGCATCACTTGAAAGTCTGTAATTAAGCATTTCAGAGAAATTCTATATGAACTTGGTGTTTTCGGATGAATTACTTTGTGGTTGCCCTAAACATCATGAAATTTAAGACAACGACACACAAACACAAGCTTAACTTCACTTTGACTACAAATGTTTAGGAAATTCAAGATCCTTCTTTTCACATGGATATATTCAATATCTGCACTTTTGACCAATTGACAATTCATCACAATGTTGATGAGACGGAGCTTTTGGGTAATAATGATATGTTATTCCAGTCATTAGCTTTTAAATTTACAAAATTACTAATGTATTTTCTTTGCAGATGTTGTTGGACATGTTGTTTCATATCAACCAATTCAACAGATACAACAAGGAGATAACAATAGTTATTTCATCAATATTGTTCTAAAAGATGATAAGTAAATATTTTAAATTCAGTTTATTATTATATATATTCATTTATCATTTATATATTAAAATGTAATTAAATTTCATTAATACAGTAAAAATAGACTGTCAACAACATTGTGGGGTGAACTTGTGGATCAAATACAACCACATTTGACGGAATTTGCAAATGAACCTTTGATTGTGGTTTGTCAATTAATGAAGGCTCACAAATTTAGAGGTTTAAACATTGTAATTTCAGTAATACAATTTTAAAATACAAATTTATTTTGTATATAAATATTTTGACATTGTATAATATCAATCATCAGAAAACTACTCAGTACGTAGTTGTTGGTATCAAATCAAAATCTAGATTAATCCTAATCTACCTTAGCCTAATGAATTCAAAGACAAGTTAGAAAATTATTTATTTTTGCTTAGGCATGTATCTTCAACATTTACAAGGTAGTTAATTCTTCTTTTGTTTAATAATAATTCTAAATTATATCAAAACTATATGTTATGAATATTTTTGCAGATTGATTTCATCATGTGATTATTAATATGAGAGGCTCTCCCAGACAAGTTCTCAAAAACATCATTCTATTACTGATGAGTTGTCTAAAGGAGTTGTATCTTTTACATATCTTGTAACTATCATCTATCTTTATATATATATATATATATATATGAAGTGACTAATGTTTTTAAACTCATTAGTAACAGTAGGATCATTAAATTTAACTTTACTTCATACAAAATGTAAACAACACACTATTAGCCGATTTGTACAAATACGTGAGTGCAATTTAAGAGACATTCCTTATTCCCTTGTGTTAAAAAAGATGCCACACTTTGGCGAACAATATGGTGGATCCATCCCAATTTCTGAGCTGATATATTTAGAATAGAAATCAGATATGTTAAAGCTCAAATTTGACAAAAAAAAAAAAACACCTATAAGTATCTTAAGTATCCACACTTATAGTAAATTCCAACAATATAAACTGCACCATTATGGCGTCCCATAAATAAAACCCTGTTTTTTAAACTCACCAAACAACAAGCAATTCATCTTCATTCTTCCAATATAAATTTTTAACAACCATTGAGTTCTGCTTCACAAACTTGATGTGCAACAACAAATCCTCCAGAGCCACCACTTACCACATAAAGATCCTTATCTACCCCTTTGAAGGGTCATACATGATGTTCAATATCAAGATTTTTATTTTTGATCTTATGGACAAGCTCTAAAAGAGCAATACTACTTGCCTTAACACATACAATTCTACTCATAGTTTCACAAAACCTGCTAGAACCAAATTTCTTAGGCTTTAGAAACTTTAACAGCAAAATCATGAAGTTGCTGAAGAAATTAAAGGTTCAATGGGTTTTCAAAATAGTTTGCAACTTTTTCCAAAAGGGTCATTTATTATCTCAACATATTTCAAAAGCTTATTTTTAAACTATGTGATATGTGGAGTAAAGCTCCTCATAAACAACCTCTTGCTGAATTTCATTTATCTGGTAGATAAAGTATGATCAAAATAGCAAATTTCTCAATCCACTATCCCCGTTATCCCAAAAGGTACCAGACAAGATATTGTTAATGCAACTGTAAATTCATCATAATTATGGCCACATTGTCAACTATTGACTCTAACAAAGAATATGAGGTTGCAAAGCAATGCGAACGATACACATTTGGAAGAATTGAGAGATTTTTCTAATTGGATCTTGAAAGTTGGGGATGGTAGCATTGGAAGTTCAATTGATGAAATAGACAAAGTTTTAATACCAAATGATCTTCTAATAAATGAGTATACTGATCCAATAACATCTATTGTTGAAAGTACCTAACCAGATTTCATCACTAATTGCAATGATATCGAGTACCTTCAACAAAGAGGCATTCTTGCTCCAACTCTTGATATGGTTGAATCGAATCAGTATATGATTACCCTTAATCATAATCGTGAGAAATCATATTTAAGATTTGATAAAATTTGCAGGTATGATCATACTTATTCAGCTTTAGAACATGTACACACCCCTGCATTTTTGAACAATATTAAATGTTCTAGCGTTCCAAATCATTCAATCACTTCAAAGGTTGGGGTTCCAATGATGTTACTAAGAAATATTGATCAATCAACAGGATTATGTAATGGAACTAGATTGATTGTTACTAAACTTGGAAATCAAGTAATTGAAGCAAAGGTTTTATCTGGACAGATGATTGGCCAGAAGGTGTTTATTCCTAGAATGACTTTTAACACCTTAAGATTCAAGAATTCCTTTTAAGTTTCAAAGAATACAGTTTCCTATAACTATATCATTTGCTATGACAATCAATAAGAGTCAAGGACAATCTTTATCTCATGTGGGCTTATTTCTAAAGAAGCCACTGTTTACGCATGGACAATTTTATGTTGCTCTTTCCAGAGTGACAAATAGAACGGGATTAAAAATACTTACTTACGATGAAGATGGGAAAATAAGTAATGAAGCCACAAATGTAGTATATAAAGAAGTATTCCAAAATCTAATTTGACATACATTGTATTTTTTAATTTTATATATACACTAGATTTTTTGTTGTGTTTGTTACAATAACTGTTATATCTGTTTTAGATTTCAATACTTATGTATTTTAACTTATTAAGTTAACATTAAGCACATACACATTAATAAAAAAAACAACAAAGAAAGTCCATGTAATGACCCGAAAGGTCATTTTGGTAATTTTTCGTGGAAATAACTATTTTTCCCTTTCGGTAGTTGCCCCGAGTCCCATGTTTTGTGGTTGTAAAGTTGGTTTGAGGAAAAGTTGGTAAAACGTTGAGTTTTTGAGAAGTTGAGTTTTTATGAGTTAAAGTTGGTTAAAAAGTGCTTTTTTTTGAGTCATTTGGAGTTTCGAGACTCGGATCGGATTTCCGTTGAGTCCGGCAGTTTTAGAATGTCGAAACGGGTCTGTGTGAAGTTACGGAGTTGAATTTGGAGTTGAAACGAAGAATTGAGGTCCTAAGTTGCTAACGTTGTGAAATTTTGATAAAGAGTTGACTTTGATCAACATATGAGGTTCCGAGGCTCAGATTGAAATTTCGAGAGTACCGTTGGTTTCGGGAGGCGATTCTAAGTCTAGAATGAGCATTGGTTGAATTTTTAAACGCTATGTTTGAGGTTTTGAATGTTTTTTGGCGTTAAACTAGTTTCTTGGCATCTTATTGAATTTCGGGTCAAGGAGTCCTCAAATTCAAATTCCGATAGTTCCATTGAGTCCAGAACGTCGAATTTAGTGGGGGTACATATTTAGTTTGTGTGCACGAGATTCCGAACGAATCCCGAGTGTCCAACGGGAACTTAAACTTTGGTGTTATTGCTGTGTTTCAGCTGCTGCGTTTTAGCTGCAACAACAGTTTTTTTTAAAGTCAAAATCAGTAGCCATTTTCCCACAACTTGAAAATACCCATTTCTCCATTTTTAGACTTTGAGAGCTCGAAAATAGGCGATTTCAAGTGGTTTTTAGCAAGGAATTCATTGGGTAAGTTATTTCCAACTTATATCTTTGATTTTCATTGATTATTTATGGATTTTAACATCAAAATTTGAGATTTCAAGTGTAAAATTTGGGGTTTTTTGCCTAATCCGAA